>NW_023592434.1:0-16635 GCF_014839805.1 Manduca sexta | reverse complement strand
TTGTTTATCAGAATAAACATATAATAAACTAAACAGTATTTTACTTCCTAAAGGGACCTACTTCAAAAAAGATTATGGATTACAGTCCTATTATAGCATCTATTTTTTTACTTTTTCGGGAAAAGCAGATGTGTGACATAGTCGTAATTCGCTAGCTATGTTAAATATTGAAATAGGGGGCGAGGTAGGCACAATTCCAGACGCCAGAGACTGCGCAGTCTTCCAATACTGACCTGTAATCGCATCCGAGACCGCAGCGTAATACGCCAAGGAGACTTTGAACAGCATAACAAAAAAACTAGAGTCATATTCATCAAGTTATCGAACCCGTTGTGCTGACCACAGGCAACATAATCGAATGTGGCCAAACAAGCTGATATAAATAACGACGAAATATAATTGTTTTTTAATACATCAAGCAATTTTTCTTAATGCGAATCTAAACATGTTATTACGTAGGGTACGGTCACAAGAGCGGAACAAAACGCTGCGTTCTGTGATTTTTTCTTTTTTCTATCAAGAGGTGGCTACAGCCTCAATTTTTAAGTCTTGCTCGCAGTTCTGTCTGCAAAATGGTACGTCTGCGAAAACTTTCCTGACATAAAAATTCTACTGCTTACGTTTCAAGCATATGCAGTCTCTATGTTAGTCTAAGACATAGTTTATCCGTGTGCCAAATTTTATCAAAATCCATTCACCAGTTACTACCTTTACATGTAACAATTAGCCTTCAATAACTTTCCCAAACTTTCGCATTTATCAGTCATACTAAGTAACATTTTTTATTCCTGCAGCAATGTGCAAGCAGTGTTATGTTCTTAATTGAAGGACGGTTAGCCAATGTAACAACTAAGCATTATGAGGCATGACATTTACCAACATGTGAGCGGCTTGTTCGTCTCGCCGGGCAGTTGTATAAAAAAGATCGTAGGGTTAACACGGGCGTCGGTGTGGCCATGCCTTTAGTATACTTGTTCATATAAATGTGCTCAGAATATAATTAACTGTCAAGATAAACAAGATGGTGAAGCAATTGGCTCTTTTAGTAATAATTTCTGTTGTGCTAATATTAGGAGAAGTCTCAGGTACCGTATGTTTTAAACACTCAATAAAAACAGAAAATGTTTGATAATAATATAATTTATTTATTTTATTTTTACCATGATGTGATGGCGGGAAGCCTTGTTTTAAAGCCTATTTATTTTGTATAAACTGTAACATAGTTATATTTTTTAACTTCAGGGACGGTTCGAGTATTATGTAAGCACTAAAGGGGTAGTCCTATGGTTTCCATATTGTCGATGACATGGGAGACAAGGGTCTGAACAGTGACTACGTCAGCAATATTTATTATTTTTGTTATTCACAAATTAGGAATAATAAATAAATTTTGTAAACATTATACATAAGCTTTCGTAAGTATGGGAGAGGGGTAAGACATTTGATAACGTTTGCTGACAAGGAGAATGAAGGGTAAAATAAACTAAAATGTATCCACGTAATAGTTAAACGGTCCCTTACCTCAGACTATGATTGACAAGATATTAAAGAACGCATCGAATAAGGAACCAGACTTTGTTAGAACTTAGTGTTTATTATTTTTTGTCTATACTTATGTTATGTATTCTTTTTTCAGCACACGTCGTCAAAGTCAGGGAAGAAAGATGTTTGCGACCAATTCTGCGTGGTGAATGCACCGACTATCACACAAGGTACCTGCAAATTATATGTTATAATATTATATTTGGACAACAAAATATGCATTTTATGGCAACGATAAAGGCCTATGCAGACAGCGCGTTTTCCGCGCGTTTTTAGCGCATATTTATTATCGATGCGTACTCAATTTAATAATCATCATTGCCTCTAAGCTTCGCCGTATGCGTACTCCGCATATTAGATAAGTAATAATTAATGATTTTTCTTTTCAGGTATGCCTACGATCCGGCGGTAAATAAATGTGTGAGATTTAAATATGGCGGCTGCGGAGGGAGCTCGAACCAGTTCCTTCACCATCATGAGTGTCGACGTGCTTGTATAATATAATTAAATACGAGGAATCAATCAGCCTATCGCTCTACTAAACGTAGGCAAATGAGCGCCTACCACGCCGGTCCGCTGCCCGCCGCCTTTTCAAATTTAAAACGGAATTATTTTTACATTTTCCTAGTTTGGTAGAAAGAAGTAACCGTTGATATTTTGAAAGAATAAATGATGCAACGTAACTAATACGCGCCGTGAACGCAATATAGAAAGACTAGGTCATGTTAAATAAATATTTTGCGAGCTGAAAACGCGCAGAGAACGCCGCAGTCGAAAATGCGCTTCGTCGGCCATCTTTACTTGCGGGTTTGCTAAACGATGCTAAAACACCAGCTTGACGAATAGATAGTGTTAAAACTTTTTAATGTTTAAGATTTTTTTTAATGGAAATTTGTGATAAGAAAATATGTGATATTGTGTGTTAACTCTTGGTCTCTCGTGAATCGCCGGCGAGCCAAGACAGCTACATGACATTTGCGTGTGTCACGGGATTATAACCTTATATACTACATATATACTACATAATAAGGTTATTTTTCCGTCACACGCGTAGCTGTCAATGTTTGCCGGCAAACATTCAGCTACCTCACGGGTTAAATTAATTTAGTGTCTATATAATTTTAATATATAAATTATATTAAATTTAATAAACTGTTTCGATAATCACGGCCGGTATTCATTGACATTTACCCTACTGTATAATTTAAAAAAATGCTATGACTTGGGTAATTGTTTCTTTTAAAATCTGTTAAAATAGATACGTTCTTATATCTACTATTATTCTTGAACGAAACAATTGAGCCTTATTGATAACCTTTGTTTTTGTCGGTAAAAATGTTATCAATATATTGTATCTGTTTATTTAAAACTATCGCGAAACAGTAGATGCCTCCTTAGGTCTTCAGGCTGTACTGAAATACCTATTTCAATGCCATAATAAACAATTACAAAATGGGCACCTTTATGACTTCATTGGCGTATTTACCTTAAAAATTCTGTGTTAATAAAATAAAATATATTTTAGCCCATAAGTACCATTAGGTTTTGTATTTCTTCTTTAAAATACGTTATCGAAATGACGAAACATAAATATTATAAAAGCTAGGTACAATCAGCCAAGTTCACGCTCGACCACCCTAAGGGTGAAAATAACTTGGCAAATTTTTTTTACTACGTTTGGGAGGTGGGGCTTGGGATCAATTGCATAGATCGATATTAGTCGTTGGCCTGCTGGCTACTTGCAATGACGTTACGTAACACCACCGAACCGCTGCTGAGTGTATAATAGAAAACGAAATTAAAATTGATGCGCGCACGTCTATGCTATGACGATAATTCCTATACTTGTAAGATGCATATCGTCGGCTTAAAGAACGTATTAACAAAAGTTTTATAGTTTGGAGACAATCGCGATTTACAGTGTTTTTATTGTTGAATTTTTGGCATTATCTATTAATAAATGAGAAACGACATTACGTTAGTTATTTTATATTATATTATGTGTCTGATTACCTTCTTTTTATGTTTTAACAAACCAAAGTTTATGTTGTATTCAAAAATATTAATTTTAAACCAATGTCTGTCATATATTTTGTCACAACTGTATTTTGTAAGTAAATTATGATTAGCTAGTTTTTTAAGCCGTTTTGTTTTAGTTTTTGGTCTCTTTAAACCCATAGTCTATAATTAATTTATTAAATAAATTTAATGGCTGCATAATATTATGATTGAATTTTGAATCGTAAAAATAAAACAGTTCGGTTTATTCAATTCGTTCAGTTTATTCGATTCATATTATAATCATAAATCATAGTTAATAGATTTCATTATTTGAATTATTATGTTGTTTAATTTCAAAAACTTAGACGATAACATTTTATTCCAATCTCTGTATTTACAAATATGTAATATTGACCTAAAATAATTAGCTTCTTGGAGATACTGATTTTTTTTAAATTTCCTCTTAATGATCTATTTTTATCTTAAATATGAATAGTTTTTTAGTGAATAACGAAATACCTTTTTTCCATCCAAATTTGAACTAGTTAACTTTTTGAAGTAGTTAATTGGACTATTTATCGGTATGCAACGATTATTATTTATTGAATTTGAGGCGAGTTTAAAGATTTTATGTGTAGGCGGTAATTTGCTTTTATTAAAGTAATATTGAAAGGCCAACATTTTTATTGCTGCAGATGTTGCTTGAAAAATATAAATATTTCACATAAAAATGGTTTGTTAAAAAGCGCATTTTTATGAATGTTTGTATTGACGCCGGTTTTACGTGGAAAAAATACACAGCTGTGCCAAAGACCATAAGCTAAACAACTTATTTCTTGAAAAATATTTACAATGAATGCTTACATTATTTTTTGCAGGACGCCCAAAGTGGACATTAAGTTGAGTTTTATATATCTTAACCCCTTAATAGTATTTTTTTCTGATCTTACGAGACACAAAATAGACAACTTTGTTATAAAATGCCAGCTACTACTGACTAAAATTAAACTTATTACGGAATTTTATGGTTAAACACTAACTTATTGATTATTTTATGGTGGATTGATACGTTCTTGTTAATAAACTTTGTGTATCAGGATAAACATAATAAAAACAAAACAGTTTTTTACTTCCTACAGAGACCTACTTCAAAAGAGATTATGGATCATGTAGCAGCGTAAGGGTTAACGCCACTATAGAGGAACAGATGGTTGCGTTCCTCTAAAGAGGGGGGAGATTCCCAGTCAGGCAGATGTTACACCTGACTAGCCGCAGCCCCTCCGTTGATTCCTATTCGGAGGTGGTATATATGTTGCACGTCGCGCAAATTGTGCAAGCGTGATTCAGGATCGATGTCGCCATCTATCGTGATTGCTTGGGTAATATCACCACAGTTGTATCACTGCATCGATCCTTCTTGCAGTTCCAACGATGTTGACGAGATGGCGGGTTATGCACTAATTGTACCGCCACAGATCACACGTCCTATAATGGCATCTTTTTTTTCTTTTTTCGCAAAAAGCAGTGGTGTGACATAGTCGCAATTGGCTAGCTAAGTATACTAAATATTGAAACAGGGTGTGAGGCGGGTACAATTCCAGACGCCAGAGACCGCGCAGTTTTCCAATACTTTGCCTAACTTGCATGCTTGCTCGCATCCGAGACCGCAGCATAGTAGTACCTACTGCGTGCGCAATACACCAAGGAGACATTGAACAGCATAACAAAAAAAACTAAAATTATATTCACGAAGTTATCGAACCCGTTGTGCGGACCACAGACAACATAATCGGATGTTGCCGAACAAGCTGATGTAAATAACGATGAAATATAATTGTTTTTTAATATATTAAGCAATTTTTCTTAATGCGAATCTAAACATGTTATAATGTAGATAACGGTCACAAGAGCGGAAAAAAACGCTGCGTTCTGTATTTTTTTCTGTTTTTATCAAGAGGTGGCAACAGCCTTAATTTTTAAGTCTCAGTCGCAGTTCCGTCTGCGAAAATTTTCCTGAAAAAGTCTGCAGACGTTTCAAGTACATATATGTACTCTATTTTATTCTTGACATGGTTTATCCGTATATAAATTTTATCAAAATCGGTTCACCAGTTTTTGGCTTTACATGTAACATATAGCCTTCGATAACTTTCCCAAACTTTCGCATTTTTTATTCCTGCAGCAATGTGCCAGCAGTGTTATGTTCTTAATTGAAGGACTGTTAGCCAATGTAACAACTAAGCACTATGCGGCATGACATTTACCAACATGTGAGCGGCTTGTTCGTCTCGCCGGGCAGTTGTATAAAAAAGATCGTAACACGGGCGTCGGTGTGGCCATGCCTTTAGTATACTTGTTCATATAAATGTGCTCAGAATATAATTAACTGTCAAGATAAACAAGATGGTGAAGCAATTGACACTTTTAGTAATAATTGCTGTTGTGCTAATATTAGGAGAAGTCTCAGGTACCATATGTTTTAAACACTCAAGTGAATAAAGACAGAAAATGTTTGATAATAATATTATTTATTTATTTTATTTTTACCATGATGTGATGGCGGGAAGCCTTGTTTTAAAGGGTATTTATTTTGTGTAAATTGTAACATAGTTATATTTTTAAGAACTTCAAGCATATTTCGAATATCGTGTAAGCATCAAAGGGGACCTGGGGGCGAGGGTCTGAACAGTGATTAAGTCAGCAATATTATTTTTTTTAGATAAATTAGTAATAAGACCGACATTTGTACTTCCGGTTATTTCATCATCTCTTTTGTGTATTTACTTTTCTTTACGGTTTTGATGTACAATAAAGAGTTTAAATATATAAATACTAATAAATAAATTTTGTAAACATACATAAGCTTACGTAAGTATGGGAGAAAAGTTAGACATTTGATTACGTTTGCTGACAAGGAGAATGAGCGGATAAAATAAACTAAAATTGAATCACGTAAGTAATAATTAAACGGTCCCTTACCTCAAACCATGATTGATAAGATATTGAATAACGCATCAAATAAGGAACCGAATTCTGTTAAAACGTAGTGTTTATTATTCATTGTTTATACCTATCTTTTGTATCATTTTTCAGCACACTTCGTCAAAGTCAGGGAAGAAAGATGTTTGCAACCAATTCTGCGTGGTGAATGTAATGACTATCACACAAGGTATCTGCAAATGTTATAATATTATATTTGGACAGCAAAATATTTTTTATGCCACCGATATAGGCCTATGTAGACAGCGCGTTTTCCGCGCGTTTTTAGCGCATATATTATGATCATAGTAGGAAGAACTGTCACCTACATTGCTCCCTTCCGTTTGCTTCGCATTGGACGCGCGTCGTCGACGCGTACTCAATTTAATAATCATCATTGCCTCTGAGCTACGCCGTATGCGTACTCCGAGTATTAGATAAGTACTAATTAGTGATTTGTCTTTTCAGGTATGCCTACGATCCGGAGATAAATAAATGCGTGAGATTTAAATATGGCGGCTGCGGAGGGAGCTCGAACGAGTTCCTTCACCATCATGAGTGTCGACATGCTTGCATAATATAATTAAATACGAGGATTCAATCAGCCTATCGCCATCTACTAAACGTAGGCAAATGAGCGCCTACCACGCCGGTCCGCTGCCCGCCGCTTTTCAAGTCTAATAAATAAAAAAGTAAAAAAAAAATGTTGTTAAACGGTTTTATATTGCAGATAAATGTACTAAAAGCTAAAAAATAATTTCATGGATACAGTCATGGGTACCAATATGTATACATTGTTATATTTTCAAAATAAAGTAACTCGTAACCTACTCACTTTCTGGAAATATCTATGGTCACATAAATTCCTAAAAATGCAATATACATTTATGTAAACACCTATGACAAAAGATGTCATTTTTGAAATATACAAATTTTAAACAAATGCATTGATTAAACTAAAATAAAATCGTGGGGCACGTCCACTTTAAATGTATTTTGGATGACCTTGGGATTAACTGTATCATATTCATTGAATTGAATTTATTGAGTACACCGGGCACTCTAGAACTAAGATGTTTTATTGACAAACGTCAATGCTCAAGAATTGACACCCTCCACGGAATTTCTTGGGCGCTCTGTCATAACCTACAAACTTGGCGATACTATTGACTACTATTGGTTTATCTCTCAGATCGGATCAACGATTGAGATGGCGATAGTTTCTTGAAAACAACAGTCAGGTATCGTGGTCAATAATATAGGTAATGAAACAACGAATACAATTTAAGACTTTAAATCAAGTAAGGCAAACAAGTTTATTTTTAAACGGTTTTATTTTAAACGGTTTTATTTATTTATTTTTATTTTTTATTTTTTATTTAGCTCACCCCGTTTGTTTATTTGGGTCAAATTTAGTAATTGAAATTTAACCCTCTTCCCGTTAACCGATTGATCTGATATTTGGTATACGCCTTTGATTCTGGTGACAATACAATTATCCATATTCAATATTATTGTGAATCCAAGATGGCCGCCGCTACAAGATGGCGGACAACTTAGTTTTTCAATCCTATCAATATGGGTATCAAATGAAAGGGCTTGTCAAGTAGAATTCAGTGCACTATACAAAATCAAAATCAAAGATGGCCACTGCTACAAAATGGCGGATAGTGTAGTTTTCAATCCCATCAATATGGGTATCAAAATAAAGGGCTTGGTAATTATAATACAGTATACTATACAAAATTACAAAATGAATCTCCCACCCAAGTCAAGATCTGGTATCCTGTCGAGGACTGTGTGGCGTTAGGGTGGCTAAAAATGATACGTCGCTAGGGGTACACCACCCAAGTTAAGGTAAAAGGTAAAAGCGCGCCGAGAACTGTATGGCATTAGGGTGGATAAAATGATATGTCGTTAGCGTTTTCCCCTCAAGATTCAGGCACATCTTGTTGTAAATAGCCTTGCCCCTCTATTGGACCTCTGGGGGGTCGGGGGTAAAAATGTCCAGTCCTCGTGGGAACAAAATGGTAACAACAAATTCTACAAAAAATAAAAACACAAAAAAAGCAGAAAAAAATACAAAAAACACATAAAAAACAGAAACAAAAATAAAAACACAAAAAAACAGAAACTAAGTACAACACAACGAAAAAGGAGGCTTCAATAAAAAAGTAAAAAAAAATTTAAGTTAAACGGTTTTATATTGCAGATAAATGTACTAAAAGCTAAAAAATAATTTCATGGATATAGTCATGGATCCCAATATGTATACATTGTTATATTTTCAAAATAAAGTAACTCGTAACCTACTCACTTTCTGGAAATATCTATGGTCACATAAATTCCTAAAAATGCAATATATATTTATTTAAACACCTATGACAAAAGATGTCATTTTTGAAATATACAAATTTTAAACATATGCATTGATTAAACTAAAATAAAATCGTGGGGCACGTCCAATATCTACAATCGAAAGCCATGGCATGTGACTTCACCCACCTAGTGGTAAGTAGCAAGTGTCGTCCATGAATGGGGTTGACGAACGAAAGTATATAAATCACAAACTGAAACCAAAATATGAACTCATTTGCATGAGACATTTGACGGGTTTTGCCTTGTAAAATCTTCACTACCCTTAAAACTATCAAAGATTATCATAAAGTTATCATTTCATTATTCAATGAATATGATACAGTTAATCCCAAGGTCATCCAAAATACATTTAAAGTGGACGTGCCCCACGATTTTATTTTAGTTTAATCAATGCATTTGTTTAAAATTTGTATATTTCAAAAATGACATCTTTTGTCACAGGTGTTTACATAAATGTATATTGCATTTTTAGGAATTTATGTGACCATAGATATTTCCAGAAAGTGAGTAGGTTACGAGTTACTTTATTTTGAAAATATAACAATGTATACATATTGGGATCCATGACTATATCCATGAAATTATTTTTTAGCTTTTAGTATATAATAAATTTTTATTTTGTTACAGTCTTTCATCTTGCTACAATATTTCGCTTAATGTCTATGCCCTCACCTTATCCGTTATTCCCCACTCTGGATGTATGTTCTCCGCATTATATCAAGTTTATATTTATTAGAACATTTACGTGCGTTTGATGTAATGGAAATGGATGGAATCATTCTTGTTTTTAGTTTCCACATACCTACGTAAAGAATTGTACCAGGTAAGTAATGCTCGCGGTTTCATCCGCGTGAAGAACCCTTCCCACTACAAATATCCCTCAAACAGTGTACAGCCTGTATGAATGAATGAAGCCTTCCTAGCCGAATTTCGGCCACGGCGGCCAATCTCAACGGAGATCAGCCAGGTCAAGAGATATTATAGTGCATAAGTGTGCGCGCAATACGCAGGTACACTCACTGTTCCTTCACTCTTATAGTTCGGTGAGACGGCAATCCGACATGACCGGAGAGAGATCAGGCGCAGGACCAACTGCTTTACGTGCTTTCCGAAGCACAGAGGTATCACACCGCCAACTTCCTGACTCCGAGCTGCGACTGAGTAATTTTTAAAATGGAAAAACCCAGTCACAATTATTTTGACCTAACCCTGGATTCGAACCCAGGATCTCAGCGCGGCAGTCGCACTTGTACCGTGTACACTCACAACTACGCCACCAGGGCAGTCTATCGTCACAGCCTGTATCGTCTATTTAAATAGTCATGTAAATGAATTCACTGCCCATGAGAGCAAATTAAAATATAATAATAATAAATAAGTCCTGTATTATATACTGTCAAACTGCTGGACACGGGACTCCTATACTACTGAGAGGAATAAGGTCTTAGTCCACTACGCCGACCTAGTGCGGATTGGCAGACTTCCTACAACTTCAAAATTCCTATAGAGAACTTTTCAAGTATGCAGGTTTCCTCACGAACAGCTAAAAAAATTTAAAAAGTTGTATATTTATAAAATGTAGGTAGATATTGTAACTCTCACTTTGCGAATGGACAACACCTCAGTTCCCCCCCCCCCCCCCCTCCCCCGTGACCATGAAGGCTACAAAGTCTTCGAAATCGGGAGAAAAGTAAAATATTAAAACCGCGATAAAATTCGTAAAATAGTTTAATTTAAATGTCTAACATTCGCGTAAACTTAACAAATCATTATGATCTACACGTGTTCCAAAATTTAATTTAAATCCCCCCAGTTGTAGGGTTATCTAAAACATGGTCTTCCAAGTCGTACGTATAAAATTATACGTTTTATGACGTGTTAAAAATATGTTACTAATAATTGTGCCACTACGTGTACCTACCTGTTGTTGCATTACCTATAGATTTTATAGTTACGATATCATCAATGATCTAATTCCAAAAAGTCTGTTTTTACTTGTTACGTTCTTTCTTTTATATATGCCACTATATATTGACAAATGCCACACTGCTATTCATTTAGAATCTCGCATAAAAAGTAGATACCTATGACCTTTAATATAACCTACCTAGATCTTCTTTGGGTATGTAGTTTTAAATTCAAATTCAAATTCAAATTTTTTATTGCTGAATGTAGGTGTAACAAAATGTTTTAATACATTCTACCGGGATAGGTACCGGTGTGCAATAACAATTTTACTACACTGTGTACTCAATAAAGTAGTAACTTTTACATTTCTTTTTTTTATATAGTATGTAATTCATATTATATTTCTTATATATATATTAAATTGGTAAAATTAAATAATGACAAATTTATTTATGTTCAAGGTATTCCTTAGTGCTATAAAAACACTTTGATAAAAGCCACTTATTAATTTTGTTTTTAAATGATTTTAAATGATGGTTACTGACTGTGCCCTCAACGTGCTGTATGTGAGCGTAAATCTATTTCAGGCTATCTACACCTCGCCCGATAATTGATACCTTTCCATAACACATTTGCTCATATTTAAATGTTATTATGTACGCTAGCATATCACGATACTAGAACTCATTGGATTTATATTTCAGAATCGAATTACTGAGGTGTTTTTTGGAACGAGGAAGTGAACCGGGACGGATAAGTATGATATAGGTAGGCAGAAATAGATCTGAGTCCACACAAACGTTGTATGGGCATAATTAGTTATTGAATATATCTGGTAGGTCACAGATAATCTTTCAAACCCATAAATTGGAAAATTTAGAAACTTTAGTCCTGCGCATTCCTTATCAGCCACTACTTATAAACTATTTAACTACCAATTTTCGGCAAGTTGACTCAACAACCAACTGGCAACACTGCCCCTAAGTTAGCAATTTTTGTCTTTGATTGTCAAACTCGGAATTGTCATCCATCATTATTGTCACTCGAAATTTCGGAGTGGCGTGAAAAATTCAATAAAAACATCGTGTTAAATTTACCCAAGCAGTATAAAACGTAAGTGATTAATGTAAAATAATAACAATATTAGCAAATGTATTATTAACATAAAGTATTAATATTTTTATTGATTCGACAATTATGATTGGAGGTTATGATTGCATTCGTTCAGATCGACGTGTTTTGAGCCTTATCTCGTCGTTTAACGCCGAATGCTAAAAAATAATACGAATTTTACAGTTAATTTACTACATTACACTCCAAAACATAAGTATCTACACACAAATTATGTTTTAAAGCTTAAATTCGTACAAATTTGATGTAATATTTTGTCAAAGGCACCATCGTATGTTTCTATCAATTTACACTAACAGCGGGCTTACCGCACTAAGAGCGCAGTTACGATGGCGGTATTCCTTCTTCACATGATTGTATGTTCATTTTGCGAATGCTTACGTATCTTCAATGACTTCGATGACATATGCCTACCGACTATATTACGCGACGGAAGATTGGCATTTGCGTAGTTAAATAGAAACAAAGAAAAAGCGAGACTGGGCCGAGTGGGACATTAGTAAAACCTGGTCTTAAAGAGTATAAAAAAGCAATAAAATTCGAGACTAAATGCTTTTTATTATGATCAGGATGTATATATTTGCCTTAGTAAGTACACAAGCAAGCTGTCTACTTGATGGTAAGTACCATCTGCCGCCCATGGACTTGCAATACCTAGACACAGCCATGCTGTTGCCTACTGAAAAAAAATATCATATTATTCATTGTTTTAAATACATTATAGCATTGATATGTTTCTACAGTTTGGGACTGATTATATTAAGAGTAGAAATATATTGTTTCCTTGAAAACCAAGATTTGAAAAGAAACTGCATTATATGCACCAAGCAAGCCAATTACATAATTTGATAGTTCCTAAACTTGAAAGAAAATATGTTTTTTTTAGAAACATGTTGAAAATAAATTGGTTATCTAATAATGTTTATCACTGGTATTTTTACTGGCTGATGCGGGATTGGTAATATAGCTTTCAAGGATACTCTATTGAATCAGCTCATGTATAACAAAATCTCTTTTTATTAAAATATTCATTTTATTTAATAATCAGCATATGTGTGTGTACAATATATATTTTGGAAAAGAACAATTGAGTCATGAATAAGTTATTATAGGTAACACAATGCAATCAACTAGAATGGTTTGTTTTACCTGCAATGATCTGCCCTCCTAAATAACTTTATTAAGTATAATGATTATAAATACATATAATAATATGATATTGATATTATGTATAACCTAACTGCTGGGAATGGGATGCCTCTTCTACTGGGTGGGATTAGGCCTTAGTCCACCATGCTGGCCTAGTATGGATTGGTAAACTTCACACACCCTCAATATTCCTGTAGAGACTCTCAGATGTGCAGATTTCTTCACAACTTTTCCTTCACCATTAAGGCAAGTGATAATTCACAAAGAATGAAACCTTTGTATTTTCTATTGTCTTCCTTCACTATAATAAGACATTGAAAACATAGTATTTATCTTCATGTGTAATCACCTTACGTAACTTGTATGGATCAGCATTTGTGAAATATGGAAGACATTGAAATTTGCTAATTAAAACACCATGCTTTCTTCTGTAAATTTCATTTGGTACAATATTTACAAATACTTAAATAAAAATGTTATTAGCATATAAGTGTTGTATAAATATGTCATACAACTTCAGTACTAAGGTCTGTTACATAGTAATTGTGAGTAGATTTTTTTATGTACAGATAAATACTTATCTTTTAGATTACTTTTAATTTGTTTTCTAACCCCCTTATTCATAGACTTTTTAACTAAGAACGGAGTAAAGCTGTTATAACAGACATAGGACCGTTGTGAATGGCTAATATTGAGATACAACAATATTAGCCAATCACGACAGCCCTATGGCTACGCACTACAAAGGCTGCCATGCCGTCAGCACTAAGAAAGAGTGTTGTTATCACAGCTTTACTCCATCCTTAGATCAAAACGTCTAGGAATAAGGGGTAAGCNTTGCAGTATTGTATATTGCACATTATTTTTATCTCAAGCAATTTTATAATTTTTTGTTTTAAAAAAAATCAAAAGTAATTTTATTGAGACCAAGAGTTCAGGTAACAACTATTAGAAAATATCTCAAATTTGTTATATCACAATATGTGGAAACATAAGTTCAATATATATTATAACTTTCACATACCATAAGAGATAACCTGGTATAAGATTCTTAGCACACTATATTAAAAAAAAGTATATGATTTTAATTTTAAGCATCTCCTTTCCTTCATTTATTTACTTTCAATTTTTTTTTCGTATAATAATATTAATATGGTTATCCTCTTTATATGTATAGATGTCAGGCCGTGAAGGTGGTAAGAAGAAGCTGAAGGCTCCCAAGAAGGAATCTAAAGAGTTAGACGATGATGATCTAGCCCTAAAACAAAAACTTAAGGAGCAACAAAAAGCTTTACAGGTTAGTATATTATATACATTGTAAGCTAAATTAGTTATGAGTGTTCATAATTGATGACTCCAACTGATTGCATCACTAATATATAACTTTAAAATGTTAATGCTAACCATATAATTCCAGTATTACTATATACTATAATATTAATCTGAAAGTAATCAGATATTTTTTGTTCTTGGGGCTATAGAAAGTATGCATTTTGTCAATCAAAAGCAATTTTAAAAAATGACGTATTAAAAATATAAAAATATTTGTTTTATTTTTGCAGATCTAGAAAATTTAATTAAACCATTATTTTAACATTTCTCATCATAAATTTAAACCTAGCACTCATTTGAATGTATTTACTTTCAGGAAGCGAAGGCGAAAGCGTCTCAAAAAGGTCCCTTGACCTCAGGCGGAATAAAGAAGTCTGGCAAAAAGTGACAAGTTTAAATACCTAATTATAAAAAATCTTTAATTTATAGGCTATTATGGTGTAAGAAACATGAAAGATCTTTGTCGAAACATTTGGCTATATAAAAATTACATAAGAACGGCAGAATACATTACAGTTACGCAATACGATCTTGATCACTAAGCGCACTGCCGTTATGTGTGGCTTTTAGACATTTTAATGCATTTAAAATGTATGTAACATCCAATTTGGTTAATACTTTCATAATGTAATAAAATGTTTTTATTTAATTCGAATTTTATTAACCTCCTTTTCATGAGAATTATTTGGACATGAACCTAAAACTTAACTTCCTTTGCCAAATTGTCAGATGGCAAAATAAAAACTAACTTCCCGCCATTTCCTATACCAGCCATAAAATAGTATTTTGTTAATTTCGTCATAAATTATATTATGTAATTAACGTTTGCTTGTGAATTCATAAATATAAATAAGAAATGTTTTAAGAAGCTCAATTGAAGAAGTGTTTATATTGGATAGTATAAATATTTAATATAGGCGCCTACCTATGTCAACGTTTCATTATATTACAAGCACTTATTCATTTGGGAGGTACTGTACCTACCTCAATATTGGAATAACAACTTATTAAATTAGTAAGTATACAAGTGGTTAAAAGATTTGTATTTCACATGGTGTAGTGAGTAATTTTATAAGTAATTACATATTATAAAAGATATATTTTTAATTCGCAGTATCTCATTTCTGGGAAGATTAATTAAAGGGGCTTCTTCAGTATTTATAAATCAGTATCATCACCACCCTACAATACCTATAATCTAAAAATGCCTCAAGACAATGTAATTAAAGTGGATCCTGACTTTTTAGACTTCGATGAATGTATTAGTAAAACTGTTTTGTTGAAAAACATGTTTATTGATAATAGTATTGCATCAAAACCTGAAAATAGTGCTTCTCAGATAATTCAACAATCCGAGACATTAGACAGTGTAAATAATCTCATTAAAAATGCAATACAAAGTAATCCATGCAACAACCTAGACTGTTTTATTAACGAAAGTGCAGAACTGAATAATGGTCTTAAATCTGATTTAGTATTAATCACTTCCAATAATATACGTAATCCTTGCAACAACGAAGAAAAGGAAGAAAGCAAAGATGATATTGGAAATATAAAACTTAATGATGTCATATCAATAAGTTCTGAAGAAGATTTATCATTATGTTTGCTGGAAAATATAGAATTACTAAAGACGATATCTCCAAAACCAATTAAAGTTGACAATAATGACAGTACCAGAGATCAAAAGTACGATTCGGATTGTAGCGGCTACCACTCGTCAGATTTTGAATTTATAACTGAAAGCGAAGCAAGATTTGAAGGTTTAATTAATAATCGTGCTAAAGAACTACATAAAATACTCCCTTCAGTAAAACCACATCAGAAATCTCGGGTTATCCCAATTCTTTAAATTGTCGCTCCACACACAATTCAAAAACCGAGAGAAAGTATTCCGATGCATTCAAAGAAAACCATCAACCAATACTAAACCTAAACAAAGATTTGGGACTATCAAACAAAATAGATTTGGAACAACCGGGAGCTAGTTCAAATACTGTTTCAAATAATCACTCACATTCTGTAGGACCTAGTTCTTCATTTAGCAATTTTCGGTACAATGAACCACGTAGTAATTTATATGCCTCAACACCAACTTTCTCACGTAATATTTTCCTAAAGAACAATCCCAGACACAACGTAATCCCTGCTGGAGAAGAATATTTCAATTTATTTAGAGGAATTTACGATCCAATGTTGCCATTGTGTAATATA
>NW_023592433.1:0-4432 GCF_014839805.1 Manduca sexta | reverse complement strand
GAATGGACACAATTCTTTGATATAATATGCAAGTAAATTGATACACGCCGTTCTAACACAATTGTTTTTGGACTGGATCCTCTAGACAGAAGTGGACACAAGAGGTGAGTTGTTGAAATTAAACTACTACCTTGAAATAAAACTATTTTGCGGATACATTGCGGTTTTTATATTATAATATTCTTGCGAAATTTCGAAGACTTTGCAACCTTAATGGTCACGAAAAGAACGTTATAATAGTTTTATTTCAAAGTCTAACATTCGCGTAAACGTAAGAAATCATTAAACTAATACCTTTTTGCATCAAAGTCAAACAGTATTATTGAGGGATAAAACGTAGTCTACATAGTGTCAACGCCGAGGTAACGGACCATCTATGTACTACTATAGTTCATCCAAATCCGCCATAGTGGCCCACGTAAGTGTGTCGCGTTCCAGGATCAATCTGTGTATATCCGGTTCTGTCAGGCCAGTATAATTGTTTTGACTGTCGAAGGCTAACCATCTCTTGTCAGTCGTCAATCGATATTCTATTGGAGCCCACTCCATTTACCATCAGGTCCAGTGGGGTCACTGTGCCGTATCAGTAAAAAAATAGTCAATTTACTTCAACAACCGTGTCACCCCACATTATCCCCTGTACGAGTGCTGCGGCAATTCTTCCAGAGAGCGGTGGAATTATGACAGCTATGTTAATATGTTGTTGGACCGCCTAATGCTCTTTGTTATATGTTTATCCTGCTAATTATCTGCGCTTTGTTCTCGATTCTTTATGTTTAGGTTTCGGAGATAGCATGCGTATATTTTTGTACCAAAATGGCAACATATATAAGGTGAAGTTATAAATATTGAACTGACGCTGTCAATTTATTACAACAAAAAATACAAATCGAATATTAAGGAGATTATATTTTGATCGCTTCGGTGGCTTAGTTGTATTGCAGGCGCGGTACGATCACCGCTTTAAGATCGTAGGTTCGAATCCTGAGTTAGGCAAATTGATATTTGTTTTTTTTGCTCAGTATAAGTACGGAATCTGGAATTTTGTTTTGTTCCTATATAATAGCGACAGGCCTACCCCTATAATATCATGGGACAGAACACATGGCGAATAGTGGGCGCCTCGATTGAACTTCTGTCTATCCCTTCAGCAATAACGGCGTGATGTATGTGTACTAGTAAATTATATATTCATCGTATAAAATATAGAGATATAACAGATAAATATTGTAAACTTCTTGCCACCATTATGTGCTGAACAGCATTCGCGCAACACCTATCTAAGGTGTGATTATCACTATTACCACAATAATAAATGCCCTTAACCCAATTAGGTTAGTCAACAAGCATACGCTTAATTTCCTTGCTAAGCCAAAATTCTCTAATGGTTTATTCAGATTCAAGGCAATTCGATGGTGACTCCAAAGTTTTTGGTTCCATTTCTAAGTAATGCAATTGGAATTTACCTAAGTTACATAGAAGTTCAGCCAAGTGCAGCTCCATTAGTTCCATCTTCACCTATTTTTTTAAGGATTTGTGAGATTAAATTAAAAAAGAACCATTTCCGCATTAAAATTCAATACTAAAATGAACAGTTCATTAAAGGAGCAATGTAGCAGCAACTAAGTTCTTCGAACAGCACAAGTTTACGAACTTCAGCCGAGCGTCTTGGGAGTGTACTAGAAAATATCAAAGTGGCTAGTTGTGTTAATAAATAAGGAAATACCAGCCTTATCTTTCCTTATTAGTATCATTAATGTGAAGAGTTGGGATGATATTTGAAGGATTGAGAGTGAATTGAGAAATTTCTGAACGGGTTTGAAAGAAATTTGCTTCATAGATAAATCATGGGTTAACATATTCTAGACTTCCTTTTACTCCAAAGAGTGGGACTTTAATATCGACGAGTACACAGTATAGCATATACAAGTTCATGATTTTCCATTTATTTCACTATCGTATTAAGAAGGCTTTACAAATGACATTTCTTGTTTTGTCAATTTAGTTTTATTTCTACTAATTTTAGCACATAAATAAAACTTATCTTAACTGGGTCACTTTATATTTCTATGTTCTATCCTGTAACCATTTTACACACAATTTACTTTGGTACTCGGCGATATTTGAGAGGCTATGGTACGTAGGTGAAATTGCAGGCAACACTATTAGAGCATAAAAAAGAACACCTGTATGGAACAGCTTACAGTCGGTGCAGAATATTCCGCGTCTGTTTCCAGACGTTTTTACTAATCTCATTGTGTTGAAGTTTTCTATTGAACAAAAATTCCAACAAAAGATTGATTTATTTTATCGGTTTCTCAAGAGTCAAGTTTCTTTAAAGCGATAAATACCTGAAGCTATAGCGAAGTTCGTTTAATAGACAAGATGGTACGTATCCTGTTACTGTATATATTATTTAAGTATTAAATACGTAGGACTGCCTTGGTGACGTAGTTGTACTGGTGCGCGGTAGCGCTCTGTGGTCTTGGGTTTGAATCCCGAATCGGGCAAAGTGATGTTTGGATTTTTCTGCTCAGTATCAGCCCGTTATCTGAATTTGTACCCGATACGGCGATAGGCTCGCCCCCAACACATCGTGGGTCGGAACACACTCGGCAAAAAGTGAGTGCACTGGTTTCGCCTCTGCATACCCTTCGGGGATAAATGCGTGATGTGTGTGTGTGATTTTGTTAAAGTAATATAAAGGTATTATTATTTGCGCACGCTATATCAATAGCATATAGTTTAAAAACTGTCCTAGGCGCACTTTTACAACCATAACTATCCAGATTTTAGTATATTATATTTGGTGGTGGTAGGATATATTTTATATCCGCCCGGATAGCGACCACCGTACAAATCCGCGGTGTTTAAACCCGCCATAGTAACACCCACGTAAGTGTGTGTGTTGTTTCGGGATTAGCCCGTGCATATCCAGTTCAACAGGCCGGCATAATTGTGTCGACTGCCGAGGGGTAATCATCGCTCGTCAGTCGACATTCTGTTGGAACCCACACCACTTACCATCAGATGCAGTGCGATCACTTGGCTGTGCACGTATACAAAAAAAACAATATTAACAATATTATTTGATACTTTACCTGAGGTTACATACGTTTGTTTTATTTTGCTGAACCAATACTTCATACACAGTGACATTTATCGACGACTACTTCCAACGTTTAGAAATACAAGAAGTTGTTCCAAAGTATTGTCACGTATGCTGTACAAAAAGACCACACATGTGTTTTTTTAACTGTGATACATTTAAAATGCCTCTTACGTACCCGTTTAAGGATCAACAGTCATTTCGTAAGGAAAATAGTAGTATTTATAAACTCATCCTTCCCCCTTGTCAGCGATAGTAGACAAGTAGGTAGGTAGTTTACGTATTCTCCCCATACACATACGAAAGCATAGGTATAATGTTTATGAAATCTGTTTAAATCTCTTATTGATTGTTATTTATTCATAAAAAACATAATATTATATTTAAATAAATATTGCTGTTGTTCAGTTTCCTCGTTCATGTCATCGAAAATGAGCAAAGCATAGATCCCTCTCCTCGCTTTAGTGCTCACGTACTATTTAAATTGCCTGTTACAATCATAAGCAGTGACAACCCATAAACGTTAAAACATAATAGATTTTTTATACTTGCACCGAAAAAATGACCCCACCACACCCTTGAAGGGGAAGCAGTTTGGGGTCCACATAGACGGTTGCTGAAAAAGACGATTATCCCTCACTAGTCGACACAATTATGCCAGTCTGTTTGATAACTGTCGTACAAACTTACAGTACTTGCACTCTACTGCTTTATAGCGAGTACAGTAATGGTCCACAAATAAAGTCCTTAACTCTGTAAACTCTCATCAAATAAGTCTTTTAAAATAATTTAGTTCACATTACACCACCTATATCTATATCACACAAGCTCAAACAAATGAGCCAAAAGTAACACAGCAATGGACTCTACATTTTCCGTATTCACTTTGAATATCTAAAGTGGTGGAGCAAAAGGGGTGCGCTTGTAAAGGAGATGGTAGTCGGGTAACAATAGATGCATTGTCAAAATATTGAGGGAATGGAATTTGGCACGGACAAAACTAGGAAATAATTTATAGCTTGTTATGAAGGATACGTCTCTACATAAAATTACTGTTGTTTTGTATGAAAATAAAATCTATTTTCGTGCAATGTTTTTGTTGATCAATAGCAGAGGTTCCCAAAGGTTTTTTTTAGTCATAGTCTGTTGGTTCCTATGGACCCCTGTAGTTAAATTTCTACCATATTCCGCAGAATATGTAAGTTTCTACATGTAACAGTTGCTGAGCTTCTTAAAATATGATTTGCCTACATTGACTGTTGAATTCAAGTCAACATTTTAGTTCTTTACCATCAAAACCAGATAATTTTTTGGTGGACTCTT
>NW_023592432.1:0-16403 GCF_014839805.1 Manduca sexta | reverse complement strand
GAAAGTCTAATAAGCGTTCAAAGAGTATAAAACGAAAACGCAATAAAAATAAAGAACTTCTAACGCCTTTGCTGCAATATGTAACGAAAGATGGATACGTCATTTATGAGAAGAAGATTTCAAAAGGAGAAGCGAAGGACTGGTTGAGTGTTACAAATGAAGATGAAAAGAAAGATAATAAAAATGACAAATTAGTAGCAGATAATTACAGAAGTGAGGAGGTGGACGTCGCTTTGGAACAAGTAAAACCAAATGTTAAAATTAAAGAAGAAAATACAGCTGCTACAGAAAGAATTCACGGAAGAAAACGCAAGCAGAAAAAACAGCATAAAACGAATCCAGGGAACAATAACAAACCACAGAAATCTTGATAAATATACTTAGTTAATACTTTTTTGTAATTTTATATTTTAAAATTAAATTATTTGTATCTATTATTGTTTTTTATGTATGTACTGTTATGAATAAACATTTTTAAGATTATTAATTCTTTATTTCTATTACCCACAAATT
This sequence comes from Manduca sexta, assembly GCF_014839805.1. Taxonomy (NCBI): domain Eukaryota; kingdom Metazoa; phylum Arthropoda; class Insecta; order Lepidoptera; family Sphingidae; genus Manduca; species Manduca sexta. The sequence continues at coordinate 15,890 of NW_023592432.1, read as the reverse complement.
ATACTTTGACACTTTTATACAGAATAGAATTACTGAAAATAACGATTTTATAATAGAAACATTAAAATTGAAAGAACGTTATAAAGCTTATGAGTTTGAACCTCCATGATATTAATTTAGAATCCGAATATTGTCGATGTTCCATATTGTTTGTAATAACCATGAAATAAGAGTAATTGGGGTATGTTTACGTGTCTTCATTTCTGGTTTTAAAAACTTAAAACGTCGTTTCAGTAAATTGATCTTCGGGAACAGTAGAGTCTATACATTAAGCTTTAAATAGTCTAGTAATAAAACGATTCTGTGAAGGCGGCCATGAACGTAAGCTAGGGTAGGGGCTAGGATGGTACGCACGCAACTTCTAAATACATAATTCCAATATTCAATTTGAATTTCGCATTTATGTTTGAGTACACACTGTAATCAATATTTTTGACGACAATAAACTATTCATTACATAATTGTTTCCGTTTTGTCAAATATTTTTAAAATGTACATAGTAACTACTGCACCAGGTTATTATAAGTTATAACTGGGGCCGTTGTCAAGTAAGTGTCTTTTCGAAGGGCGGCAGTTATAGTGTTGGTTACAATGTAAGATGCAGCATAAAATATTATTATATTAAATCGGCGGAGATCTCTCATCATAAGGTGACTTACCTATTTTTGTGCCTAGGGTAAGTGTTGTTTCTACTACCAACAAGTCTCAGGGACGACCAATTGTGATGTTGGGGTCACCATGGGGCTAAGTGGTTAAGGCAACTACTGGCATGAGTTTCTAACTCTTTATAAACATACTGGCATACTAACCAAAAACTACTATGGGTCCTCCGGAAATGTGTTTAGATAGCACCGCACACCATCCCCCCACCCCTCTCCTCCGAGGCAATTCTTGTGCGCTCGGTATCCACTCCGAATGCACGACCATGCCCGGGGGGACGTATGTCGCGGCCCTAGACATGCAATTAAGTGTGGTTTCAGCAGTCGCTAGGCGGTGGATTCCAGTATCTCATTCGCAGGTTTCGCCCGTCGTTGACTGCGGGGTCCGATATATTAAAAAAATTAACGCACACTATAATGTTTTAATTATATCCGTAAAACCACACACTTAAAAATTACTTATAAATGTTCCTACGATTTTTCGGCCGGTTTTAATAAATAATACAAATGGTCTAAAGTTAAAAATAAAAAAAATTAAATGAGAACAAAAATAAAAAAATTACAAACTAATTTTCATCTCCTTGGTCCATTTACGCTGTTAATTCGAAGGTTTGTTTATTGAAATCAGTCGTAAAACGTTTCATTTCCAATATATTTTTTATTAAAACCCCTAACCCATGCGTGGCTTGCCTCATAAATATTTAGTTTTATGGATTTATTTTACTGCATCGTTCATGCCGTAGCAATAAAATTCGTCTGTACTTCTGAAGTCATTCCAGTGAAACGTTCATTTATAATCAAACCACAATACAATTATGTAACTTATAAGCCATATAAAAGTGGTTTTCAGTCTTGAGAATGTCACTTTGTACCAAAAATATCGTGTTGACGCAGCATGACTGTAGGTTATTGATTTATGAGAAATCATCCAACATTTATTTTTTATCTTAATAACATTATGTTCGTTTTTCCAGAATCCAAGACCAACATGGGGCATCCTGCTATTTTTATTGATAAGACTTCATATAGTAAACCTACAGATTCATATGTTTCCTATGCCCCAGCCAATGCCGCAGATATTTTTACCACCGCCTCCACCCATAGCGATACCAATACCAATAGCCATACCTGTCCCACAAACAACAACGACATCCACTACCACTACCTCTACCACTGAGCAAAACGTAGCCATAGGGGTACCCATTCCTATGCCTTTACCCATTCAAATTGCTGTACCCGCAATGCCACCTCCATTGTTCTGTTTGACGAAACCAAGGCCAAAAAACTGTCCTCCTTGCCCAGCGTGTCCCCCCCAACGTTCGCCACCTCTACCTCCTCAGCATTTCATAGGCCCGGCCTTCCCAATGCCAGTTCCTATTCCCCCAGTCATAGGGCCAGGACCACTTGTTGTGGTGCCTCGACCCTACCGGAACAGTCGAGGTAAACGTCCATGGCACCGAGTTTCTTCCGCGAGCGAAGACACCAGCAGTTCAAGCAGTTCAGAATGGGATATACGGAGGAGAAATGACAGAAGCAGAAGGTTAAACAGAAAAAGTATGAGAAACGCGAGGAGAAGTTACAAAGTTAGTGATGTGGAAACAAGTGACGGCGAACTTGTGAAACCTGTTCTTACTTATGTCTCAAAAGATGGCGATGTGAAGCTTAAGAGACGAATAAGTGCTGACGAGGCAGCTCAATTGCTCGGTGACAAAGACTCGGGAGACAAACAGTATCAGACAGTTAGGGTATTAGCTAGTGGAAATGGTGGTAAACAATCCCAAGTGTTAATTGTGTCAGATGATGGAGGGGAACCGTCTGTCACACACCGACGCAAACAAGTTGTATTAAGAAAAGGTGCGTCACAGCATATATTAGGTGAAGGGAAGAAGGAACTTATATTTAGACCACCCGATGATAAAGTAATTAACAATTTAACCGTGTCGTTTCAGGTCATTTAACTATTGTAATATTTATGAAATTTTTCATTACAATTTATAACAATAAATAACAAAAGATGAAGAAAAACTTGTTTTATTAATGCTATTGAGGTTTCTCTCTGAATCATATAACACACTTTACGTAAGTGAACAATGATCCTATTCAATAGCAATTAGCGAGAACAATACATTTCTGTTTCCACTAACATTTCTACGAATCACTGCAACGTGCAACATGCGTGTGTTAGTCATACCAACCCTCTCGGTAATAATACCAAAAGTAATAACTTTTAACTTCCAGGAGAGTTCTATTATTAACAGAACATTATTTAGCAGCGAAATGTTCTTATCTGATCTTCTATCCATGACTTTACCTCCGGAACCGCCAGATCTGTCATCACTAGAGAAACTTTTAACACAATATACCACAACCACGAAGAAGACAAATATCCAGAAGAGTAAGCCCAAAAAACAAGCGAAGCCGAAACCTCCAGCAAGAAAGGACTTTAAAAGTTCGAAGGTAAAACTGAAATCTAGACGGAAGCCGCCAGTGAAGCCTAAAAAATCTAAGCCAGCACCTCGTCTAATATCTCCAAGGCGAAAATTGCCAAGTCCGAAAGCTCCAAGACCAACAGCCCCTATTCCTAATCTAGAAAAAGTTAATAATGATAAGCCTTGTTGTGATAGTGTAACGTGTTATAACCCTTGTCCGTACATACCGATGCCCATGCCATTATATCAGTTTCCTCCAATAGTAGTCCCTGTACAAAGTTATTACGAACCGGTCATACACGATCATCCTCCTTTGGACGAAATGAGAAGGATTTTAGAAAAAAGCAAGAGAAAAAGGAAAAAGAAGCGATTCAGTTGCAGTACCGAATATAGTGACAGTGAAGGATCAGAATATTCTAATGACGAGTATTGAAGCAATTTAGGATATATTTAGTTGATTTAAGTTTTTTTTTTATTTTTTGTTATTTTTATTTATATCATTAACAAAATAAAACTGTGGTGACCTTTTTTTGTTTAACAAAATAATTATTCGAAAATTTAATCAGTATCTTTTTCATTACAATTGATAAAATATTTAAGAATTACAACTACTACAACAAATGTTTTCTCCATTTATTGTTACTTTTAAATACTTTATCTCGGAACAAAAGGTTAGGTTAAAAGTACGTACTGAAACTTCAAATGGTCCCGTAAAGTTTTTTCATTCTTATAAACATCAGAATCTATTGGTATCAATATTTTTATGGAAACTGTCAATTTCCTTGTTCACTTAATAATTTTTGCTAATAATCAGCGAGAGCAAATCTTAATATTTTTATAAACGATGTACAGTATCCTGCGAAAGTTTGCCAGGAGCTACAGTGGTTTCGTAAAGCTGTATTTACTCACACATTTCAAAATCCACCTTATGTGAAGTTTCCCAGTCCTTTAAGTTACAATTTAAAATAATCATTACATAATTACTTAATTTTTTTACATAAGATGGTTTTTGTTTTGTTCCAGAACACAATACCAACATGGCGCATTCTGCTATTTTTATTGATGAGAGTTCATCTAGTCAACCTACAGATTTATACGTTCCCTATGCCTCAGCCCCAAATATTTATACCACCACCTCCACTCATAGCAATTCCAATACCAGCCGCCATAAGTCTCCCACAAACAACAACGACATCTACTACCACTACCTCTATCACTGAGGAAAACGTGGCCATAGGAGTACCCATTCCTATGCCTATACCCATTCAAATTGCTGTACCCGCAATGCCACCTCCATTGTTTTGCCAGGGAAAACTAAGGTCGAAGAATTGTCCCCCCTGCCCACCGTGTGTATGCACGCCACTGTGTACTCCATCCTTCTTCTCCTATTGTTCACCATGCCATCAGAAATGTAGATGTAAAAAGAGGGAAGATGTTCCCCAACCTTTGCCACTCAACCCTCCTCAGCCATTCTTAGGCCCGGCTTTTCCGATGCCAGTTCCTTTCCCACCAGTGGTAGGATCACCACCCCTTTATGTGTTACCTTACCCCTCTTGGAAAAAATCTAGGTAAACGTCGACGGCAGTGAATTTCTTCAGCGTGCGACAAGACCAGCTGCTCTAGCAGTGTGCAATGGGATATAGGATCTCACGTCTAGTCTGCTCTTCCATGAGCCTGATGCGTTGAGAACGCACCGACGTGTTGCAAATGTAACTATTACAAAATTATAATTAACAGGAGAGTATAAAAAAAATAATAAATTGAATAATAAAAATTTGGAAACTTGTTTCATTTTAAATTGTTATAAAACTCTGTTTAAAACGCATTGCTATTTACTCGTTTAAATATAAACTGGGAATCGTTGCATTATAATCAATATTATCATTTTGATTTTTTCACCGTTCATGTGAGTATTTTGTTTATGCAATATATCTTTTCTTATTATAATTAAAACTTTATAACAAACAACTTTACTTTTTATCCTATGAACTTTTCCGCACAATTTCTTGCTATACAATTTCAATAAACATGAAATAAAACATAAAAAAAATTTGACTCCACCCAGCTATTGGAATGGTTCACTTATATTTATATCAGTCATCTTACCAAATATTGTTTAAAGAATTACATATTTGCACACTCTACATACTACTACCACACTTAAATATCTTTTTCATTTCGTGATTTACATAGCAACTAGTAAGTATTCAATTTATGGCATCAAATTCTAGGATCAATATTTAGCTTCTAAACAGTCAGGCAAGGTATTGAAAGTTCAGAGAAGGAAATAAAACAAAGAAATTAATACTTCTTCGCTTTTAGCTACATCTATTGAAGAAAAATATTATAAAAAAAGATATATTTTTTTTTCAATTTTGGTTTTGTCTCTCAAAATATTTATCGTTGTTATTATTTACGATCATTTGAAAAATTGCACTAGACATTTTGATCGTTGGATAGTCGTTTAAGACTGGTAGTTTCAAACTCATTTCATTGTGTTCGTAACATGTATCGGATCTAAGCTATTGTAAAACGCTCTTTTTACAGTAAACATTATATTAGCAAAATAATTACAGAATACAATTTTAGACATTCTTTTGACAACGTCCAGCCAGAGAGAATAATAATCGAATAGTCGCCGCGTGACATATCTTCTCTTCTGCCAGCCAGACCGCGCAGCCGAATACTTCCGTAAACGCCCGATGTCATCGGCTAGGATAGCGGCGCGTAACATCGGCCATCCTGCAAAGTGAATACCGTAAGGTATTCACAAAAATAAATTTCAGAAAGTAGAACTGAATTGGGTACCTATATTTTAAACAAATTGGACCCAGTAACACAAATCAGAATGCTCATGGCTGCACACAGAATATGATCAGAATGCTTATGACTACAGACAGAATATGATCACAGACAATGAATGACAGAATATGTTCATGGTCACAGACAGAATATGATCAGAATGGTCATGGCTGCAGACAGAATATGATCAAAGGCTCACGGCCACAGTCAGACAGATTAAATAAAATAAACAGTTACGCACGTTCGCATTGTCAGCCTGAAGTGTTGCGCCACCGATTTGACTTCACATGACTCCAGTCATTCCTGTCTCCAATGATTTAGTTTCTAAGAAAACACCCTCTCCAGTGAGCCAAGCAGCAGGCATAACGAAGTTTTTATTATGAATGTCGTGAATCGTACTAATGTGCAGACATCAATTCCATATGCATTCCCAACATATTTACTTCAACAGACGTAGACGTTGCCATGGTAACTAAAAATCTGAGAATCTGGTAATTTTAATTTTGGCATTCAATGATTCATCACAGATTTATTCCGATAGTTCTCTTCACATTCGAATTCAATGTAACTTCAAATTATCATTTGTATAATCCCACTTCTGAATGTAAAACGCTCTTTTACAGTAAACATTATATTAGCAAAATAATTACAGAATACAATTTTAGACATTCTTTTGACAACGTCCAGCCAGAGAGAATAATAATCGAATAGTCGCCGCGTGACATATCTTCTCTTCTGCCAGCCAGACCGCGCAGCCGAATACTTCCGTAAACGCCCGATGTCATCGGCTAGGATAGCGGCGCGTAACACTATAGATAGTATTTTTATATAAGATTTTTTCAAAGTAGTAGTCACTGACCACTGTCAATTTATTTGTCTAAAGATTGAATGAGAGAGTTGATCCAGGACCAGTTTAATTACTGATACACAAATCTATGCGAATTGAAAAAAATAAAACAACCATTTAAACTTATCTTGACCTAATGTATTAACAAATATTTTTACGTTTATGGATTTTTGAAACAATATTCCCTTAAATTTTATTCGATGATATTCAATTGTTGTTCTTTAAACTACTATTATTCATAAAACAATGGTTTTTTTTATTGTTTCGAATGATGAGACAAGATTGTCGTTTGCCTGATGGTAAGCTATACGTCCGCCCATAAACAGTAGAAACACCATCCAAGACCTTGAGTTACAAAGTATTGTTTGGTATTCCGCTTCGCTCGCCATCCTGAGACATGAGATGTTAAGTCGTATTATGTCTAATAGTTGCACTGGCTAAAATTTCTTTCAAAACAGAACACAACAGAGACTACACACTGCTGCTTGGCGGCAGAAATACACATTGCAGTGGTTCCTACCCAGGCGGACTCTCACATAATATGAGAGATATGTATTATAATTTTGTTATAGTCATTTTACACTACACGTTCCGTTGAAGTGAAATGACATGAATGAAAAAACAAAGAAATGTTTGTCTTTGTGGGCAAAAAATATCCGTAGCCTCTTTATATCTCATCGTTTTGACCAAAAAAAAGTTAATTCTTCCAGTCCAATAATAAATGTTGAAATAATTTTACTAATTCTTCAAATATGTTATCAGAGGTGCAGTCTGCTTTTCTTTTAAACACTTCTTGTGATGAGCGCAACTTTTCTTGTAGATGACTACTGAATACGCTAATAACCCTATACCGACTATAAATAAAATTATTTCTAGGACTAAAAGTACTGTAGGTCCTGTGATGTGAATTATTCGTAATATGTCTTTTATTGTTTCGAAACAGTCTTGTTGTATCTGAAAAAGATATAAAATTTATAACTGCATATGATACCACACAAAGAAATAAGAGTTAAACTTGGTTTGAACTAACTCGTAGTTTATTGGTGCATCGATACTTACAACTTTAATGTAGACCACAGGTAGTACCATGTTGGAGAAACTAGCTGTGGCTTCGTTGAAAGTAATATTTCCTAGATTCACATTCATCTGCAGAGCCAACGCCGCTGATAGGGTAATTCCTACTGTCTGAAAACGTGAATAGATTAACACACCACTCAATACTGCTACCATACGTAAGCAACACTCCCCAGAAATAAATAATGCGCATTATTTTCTTCATAATGAAATATTTTACTAATTCATATTACTTACTGGCTCAACAAGAAAATATGAGTCATGTGCCTCTGCATTCGGCTTCATACCCTCAACGCGTTGATAGATCGCCGGGTCTGCGTGTAAGAAATGTGCCTTGCTCATACCTATGGGAATACCTGGAAGAGACCATAAACACCGAAATGAAGTAAGCCGAAGATTGGATGTAATAGTTACGCTTCTTACTAACCCTTGCAGTTTAAAGCCATGGTAAATTTTACGCGACCTTGTGGGACGGATATTTTAAGAGGAGCTTATAACTATAATCTTTTATTTTTATTCACACAAACATTTTTTCCATATACAAACGTAAAATCAATAGTCTCATTGTTACTACGACAATAAGAAACATCCCAAATAAGGCTATCTTAATTACTACCGTCGGCAATTGTAGCAACAATCATAACTAATATAAATTAAAGACAACAACATTTAAGGTCGATATACTATTATGATTTCCAATTGAATGATGTGACCTGGTTGGAATACAACAAAGACTCATTTGAATTTAGGAAGATAACAGGGACTTTCAAAACTAACCTAAAGTGCATTTTGACAAATCCATCATGCCGCAGAAACCTCGACTGCAGTCTCTAGTAAAAGTTGCGTTATTGATCCTGTACTTCCAGGCATCGAAGCCGTACTCCATAGTCTTCGTCTCTTGGAAGACTAAGTCGAAGGTCCGACAGACTCCCAACCTGTAGATGCTGATGGGCGTCTGTAAGGAGAGGCCAGAAGGATACGCTACTCCTTCATAGGTATTCTCGAAAGTGTAACTGTAAACATTTTAATGAATATTTTACCTTTAAACTCATAGTATAATAAGCGCGATACTTTGTGAAGACGTTAAAAAGTTAACTAATAATTAATTTGAACTAAAGGTTCACAGATAGACTACCTAATATGTCCAGCACTATAATTACATGATAACATTAATTACCTTTCCAACGGTTCAACATCTGTGTTATTGTAATCTTTCCTCCTGAACTTCTTCAGTTCCTTGACGCTGAACCGGTCTTCATCCCTTATACCCACTTTCATTCGGTACATTGTCGAGTTCTCATATAGCTGAAACAACATTCGTGAACATTCACATATTAATCGTTTTTCTAGCATAGTTTTCAAAAGAGCAAGTGAGTCGCCTGACGTTAATATGTCATTAGAATTAGCCATAAACACTAAAAGAAAAATTATTAAGCTTGGCCAGAATCCAGGTCTAATTTTATTAAATAATAACATTTTAAATACAATGACAATGAGCCTTTGGGCACAATATTACACATGGATTTTGCATGTCTATGTTAAGGCATCCGCCTATTATCACTTTTTGACCATGGCACGTATTCCATTGTTTGTTTTACCGAGGTCGGGTTTAATTCACGCTTTTCGTCATGGTGATAAGTCATAACTCACAATAAAATGTAACGAAATATTAATACTTTTATTTCGTGCAACATTCTCTTAATTGGATTAGGTATAGAGGTTCTTCAAATTCATGATTTTAAAGAATGCGTACCTAATCGGCTCGACGAAGATGACACGCGACAGACTTGCTAGTATTATTTGTTTATATTATGTTATGAAAAACGAGATTGAACATGTAATTGAAGTCGGAATAAAGTCATGGTTAACGAAAAAAGAGCGTTTATCATATCGAAGTAATACAAGAGTTACGTCAGAAGAAGATAGATTATTGTAATTATTTACAAATATCTAAGCTATTGTATGAACAACTCTTGAATTAGTTACACCTATTATAGGCAAAGACGACACTTGTATGAAGATATTTGATTACTTATTTATTGTAATAAAATTGCGGCTCGCGGCTCGTAGCGCTGCCACACAAGCCTAGACGAGCTACGAGCAAAACTTCAAATCGGTAGGATCGCCGACGAATTCTCTCGGCGATTTTAAAGCACTAGCAAAAAGACGTCGACGTCCACAAGTACGCGTACTTATTAGAACGTCTATCCCCGCTTAAGAGTGTTAACAATAAGTTTTCTTACCCTATCAGCAATACCGAAGCTATCGAAATTAATAAGTCCAGGCACTAGTTTCTGAGCCATGGCGATAAGCGGGTCGGGGTATCCCCACAGGTAACTGTGCACGTCCAAACTGATCACCGGCTGTGACTTGAGATGCCGGACAAACAGGTTATAGCCCCTCTTATTAAGGACGGGTATTGGCTGATCAGGGAAGTCGCGCTCTGGAAATACAGGGAAAGATATTAAATACAGTGTTTTTCTTGTAAAAGGTGTGGATTCTAGACTTCTTAAAAATATATCTTCAACCGCTCCTAATCCCACATCTAATTAATGATTGCGGTTTGAAAACAGAGTGGTCTTCTTATAGACTCGCTTAACTTGTAGACCAGTATTTAGCATCATAATGTTGAAAATTATCTGAACTATTACCAATACAAAATAGTATTCACACAACTCACCAATAGCGCAAGATTAGGAACTGTGACATTTAGGAATTCAGGTTTTGAGATAGACTTCTCCGGCACAAACCGCAACTTCATCTGTGGGGTGAACCACATCACTCCTTCCTCCTCGTTTAGGTCTACGTCCACGTTGTGACGAATTTCCCTGGAAACATTATCATAAAATGAAAATTACAACTTCCATTCCAGAGTCTGAAGAATTACTTACTTATTCCAGTAGCAAGTATATAAAATACTGTAAGCATCTTTATTTGTCCTAATTCTACTACAGTATGGGATTAAGGTAGATCGTTTTACTTTCGGCCGTCTGCTTAACTTTTACCCCCAGTGTAAAGGATGAATCCTGGATAAATTATGTAAGAAAACAAACATAGTATGTTGGGTAAATAGAGATTTGAAAGCAGAAACTTGCAATCAGCCGAAGTTACTAGGTAATGTAATATAAATGTAGACAGAGGAAATCGATAATTGACTATACAGTTTTTTCTGTGCCTAATGGTTTTTATTGCACTTTATAAATATTTAAGTTACAGGTTTAACAACAAAGCATATAATAATAATCAAAAGATTATGAATCTGGTCGTAAATGTCTGCTCAAGGGCAAATCTGTTTAATTATAACTCAGAGCAAAAATATATAGCGGAAATTGCATAATGAGTGATGTTATTTATGGTAAATGACTTGTTACTATGTTACATCATGAGATTAGACATTAATTGATTTATAATTAGAAGTAGTAAAGGCACGCTGAAGTTTATAACCCATCAATCAGAGATTCACGATGTTATCTCTGTCTCGCTGAACACAATATATTGTTTAAACCTCCTCTCATTATTGTTTGTCATATTGTGTCACGCTCCAGTATTTTTTAGTTACTTTTGTCTCTTTCGCTCCCAATTTCCCTATACTGGTCTAGCAAAATAAAATCCTTAGTACTTAGAGTTATACTCATGATCTAAACGTTCATGGATATGGGATATTATCTAGCTTTTGATTCATTTGCCTGTCTTAGATATGCACCAAGTCTTGACAAAATAATGTCTTGCGTGTCGTAAATAACCATGATTGCACATAATTTACCATCGAGATAAGTGTTGTCAAAAATGCATAATTTTGTCGACCCTCACAATGTAGTAGTTAATAATTGTTTATACCAAATCAGTAATATTAGTTTTGACTGGCTTAGTGGCGTAGTTGTTATAGTACACATTACGATGAGCGACTAATGCGTGAAGGTCCAGGGTTCGAATTCCGGGTCGGACCAAAATAACTGTAACTGGGTTTTTCTATTTTAAAACATTACTCAGTCACAGCTCGGAGCCAAAAGTTGGCGGTGTGATACCCCCGTTCCTCAGAAAGCACGTAAAGCCGTTGATCTTGCGCTTGATCCCTCGCCGGTCATGTCGGATTGCCGTCTATATCTTTAGATACTTACATCAGCCCATAAAACACTGCACTTACGCATATGTGAAGGGTCCAATTTCTTCCACTTTGAGTTTGTCATCCTGTCCAGTCATAAACCTGTCAGAATTAGTGATGTTGAACACGTAGAGAGAAAGGTGCGCGCCTTCCACCTCCTTCTGAAAAGTCTCCAACATAAATGATCCTTTGTTCACTCTGGTGGCCTGGAATTCATAAATAAATACTTAAAGCTTGCTATTTATGTTTTGTTCTTGTCTTAGATTTAATTTTAATAATTGTTGTCGTCCAAGCAAACATTAACCGCTATTTTTAAGTGGAATTTTTGGCGCTTATCATCGATTTAGCAATCTGTCATTCGCATGATTCAATTATTTAAAACAACAGAATACAAGCAATCACAAGAAACTGGAATTGGAAAAAAATAAACAATCTTTCAGTAGTATCGAATTCTGAGTATCGAATACTAGATTTCGAGGTTGACAGCTGACGTATTGTTGCCATGGCGATTATTAATGAAATGTGCGTCACTGGCTTTCACAATGAAGAATGGAATATTGTTCACCATTTGTAAAGTTCATTGTATAGTTATATTTATTTTAATCAATTCATGTTTGTATGGAAAGTGTGTCATGTTCATTTAACTTAATTGACAGTACATTTTAGGATTTACATGTATTAATTATAATTGCTTTATGACTCATTATCATTTATGTTCTTCCCCCAAACTCATATGTTTTCTCCTTTCTCTGTCCTTCTTCGGTTCATTGCATACCTTTCCTCCGTTAATTAAGAGCAGCTTGTGCTAGTAATGTATATATAAATATTACATTATTCAAATTTCGTCCCGCCGTCAATTTAAATTTATATCATTCACTCGCCCGCATACTATTGACTCGATGTTCCTATTTAACTCACGATGTTGACAATTACGACCCTTTACGTGGGGTCAGCTCATTTTTATCGAACTTGTATTGTGTTTTAGAACGTTTCTGTATTTATTTACTAGATTAATCAAATAAGGTATGAGATTTGCATTAAGTTTGTAAACTACGTACAAAATATAAGCCATCAATCTCTTTTTGCCAAATCTTCATTCTCTTTATTAATAAGTGTATATCCATATTTCCTCAACAGTTTTTATGGTTGGTGATCATGTACCATTAACCACCATTTTCAATAATCGAACCTAATCCCTTTTCGAATTGTTTCAAAATGGACTAATCAGAAGAAAGTTCTTTTTGACATGCTTACAAATGAGTTATTTTGGTTGGTTCATTCTCGAAATAGAATTGAAGATTTAAATTAGGATCGTTTATTGAAAACAGCTTTAATTAATCCATAAAAATCCTTTGTATATCTACCTCTTATAATATAATACTCTCCCTATATGTAGGCATAATTACATAATTTTTGTTGATTACATTCATATCATTCCGTGATGAATCCCAAATAGTTACGTCAGCAATTGATCTCAATTGCAATCAATATTAATTAGTACAATTGTAGCAATTGTATCACTGGCAATATACGGGCACTTGTCGTTTTGTGATTCGAGTCAAGTGAAGCACTGCATAAAAGTATCCGATGGTAATGCAACTCTCGTCTTTGACAACATATCTCACATTGATTGGAATCATCATCATTATCATCAGCCGCAGGATGTCCACTGATAAACATGGGCCTCCCAAAAGATTTCCAGATCGCCCTAACGGAATATCAGAATGAAATTAAATACACTTACATAGTTAACAATCAGGCGCATTGGATTCAGCAGTAATGATATGACGGGCAGAATTACCAACAGAAGGCCGATTGTCGTTGTCGACGCCAGCTTTCCTGGAAACAGTATTTCAAAACGAGTATAAGTAGTTTTTAATACTTGCTGATTGAAAAAAGTACAAGATAGTAAGTATTGCGAGTGGTTAAGGTTTTAACTGTTGTAACTGACACTGGGTATGTAAATTTTAAACGCCTTTGAAATAATTATAAGTTTGATTAAATAGAAGCTTTACCAAATTTATTTCTATATACTAATAAATAATTTACATGATAATATAAGTATCAGCCCCGAGTCTGGTATTTGTGCCCAATATAGCGATAGGCCCGCTTCCTATCACATCATGGGACAGAACACACTTGACCAAAAGTGTGAGCCCTGGTTGTGCTTTGCATACCCCTTCAGGGATAAATGCATTATGTGTGTGTATGTGTGACTTCATTTCAGTTGACTGTCAAATAAACAAAACTGAACATAGCCAAAGGAAGAGACTCTATGTGATCGGGTGTTATTGTAAAACATCTAAATATTTACTTCGTTCTAAAGGTCACTTTGAATTTCGTCAGTAATTATTTCTTATTTTTCTTTTATAAAAGCTTCATATCTTTTAATTGTTATTGTTATCCGACATTAATTACAAACTTCAATAAATAACAAAAAGGTCGTGTGTGTTATAAGTTCCTTGTGTTCAATAATAATCTGCATAATATTCTGTATTGATTTTTCACTTTTCTACATAATCTCCAGAGGCTGTAGCCAAGATGCTTTTCTGAAGTAGTTAACGCTAATGTAAAAAAGAAACATATATGGGAACGACATGATTCCCTCCTAGCCTAATTTCGGCCACGGCGGTCAATCTCAACGGAGACCAGCGAGGTACGCAGGAGATATTAATAATAATAATAATAATATCAGCCCTGTATTATATACTTGCCCACTGCTGAGCACGGGCCTCCTCTTCTACTGAGAGGGATTAGGCCTTAGTCCACCACGCTGGCCTAGTGCGGATTGTAGACTTCACACACCTTCGAAATTCCTATAGAGAACTTCTCAGATGTGCAGGTTTCCTCACGATGTTTTCCTTCACCGTTAAAGCGAACGATAAATTCACAAAGAATACACATGATTTTAGAAAAGTCAGAGGTGTGTGCCCTTGGGATTTGAACCTGCGGACATTCGTCTTCGCAGTCCGTTCCACACTCAACTGTAGGGGCTATCGCCGCTTATAGGAGATATTATAGTGCGCAAATGCGAGCGCAATACACTGGTGCACGATATGTTCCTCTATTCTCATAATCCAGTGAGACTGTAATCCGATGTGACCAGAGAGAGCAACGGCAGGACCAACGGCCTTACGTGCTTTCTGGGGTATCACACCACCATCTTCCTAACTCCGAGCTGTGACTGAGAAATTTTTATGTCATTTGCATGTGCAAGGTTAGTGTTAACTATTGCCAGAAGGCATCTGCTACGGCCGCAGGTCAAAATACATAATTATTCTAAATGAGCGTTGCAGCATGGATCAGCCCAACCTTGGGGTTTAGCCAAGTCAAAATCAAAGTTACTCGGAACAAAATATAACCAAAATATTTTCGTCAAGCTATGTAATTATATTACATAGCTTGACAGAAATAATATTAACTATCTTTGTTATGACATCACAGTGATAGCGAAGAATTTCACTCGTCCTCATGGGCCGCCTCGTATGCATTAGCGCCTTGCATTACTTCTGGAGGACCTAACATTATCGATATGAATGTCATGTTCAAATAGTACTTTGTCCTAACTCTCATGGCAGCAAATATAAGCTATGGGCCGTGAGGTTAGATTCTTAGGCCAGGCAATTAAAAAAAACACTTTGATGGAAAACAGCACCAAATCACCCGACAGACATTTGTATTTTTGTTAATTGTTTGCTCTTTACCAAGGCAAAAGTACGATAGTTGAGCTATGTACCTCTATTCCAAAGATAAGGACATGATTCGTGAATATGACATATTGATATGGGAATTAAACATTAAAACAGGGATAGGATTCGTGCCAAAAATATCTTGCGTCGTTTTTTACTATTCATTGCACTATAGTTCAGTTTTTTACGTAAGCGAATGAAAATAGATTCAGTTGTGCATTCAATGGGTTAGATGAAAGTGGATCAGAAATTTGGAAATTGTTTTTATGCTGTGCTGTGCATTGTGGA
>NW_023592431.1:0-7484 GCF_014839805.1 Manduca sexta | reverse complement strand
AAAACACGTTTGAAATGGATAACATTTATTATTTAAGAATGCATCAACGGGACCGATGACTGGAACTTTTCCAAGAAATTAAGGGGTTATCGACATTTATATTTCAATAACCCCAGAAAAGCCAATATTGATATGCAAATTAATTCGACTCTATATACGCCTTATACATAATGTTTACAAGAAACGGGAATTTATTTTGTTTCCAAGAATATACTGGCAGGTTTTTCGGTAATTAACGCTAATCAAAAGAGGACTGTGCTTTCTAGATTATCAGATGTTAGTAACATCTTAGGTTCCCTCAGGATTAGGGATTAAAAGCACTTACTACTTAGTGCCAGAGCCGCCTTTGCCCGAGGGTGCAAAGGCAACCTCGGAGGCGGGACCCAAAGGAGTGCAAGCAGATCATCCGCCAAAAAAGGCTAGCCGAAAAGGAGCTACCAAAAATTTTCCGCCAGATCCTTGTAAAAAAAACACATAATTTTTTATTGGCAAAGGGGTCGCGTGCCGAATATCGAGCCCCAGCGACCAATATGAGTAAAACGGTCCCGCTTAGTTGCATAATAATCATACTTATTGCTATTATTTACATTGTATGTTTAGAATTAGTTAAGCGATACATTTGCGTCCAAATTTCGACTGAATATTCTGATTATTTATTTGTTTCACGCTCGTTTAGACGTTTTAGGTGATGAATCTGTCGCCTCTAAGCGGCATTGAGACAATATAATTATGTAAATTGCACTCTACCCTTGTTTATCACAAAATAAAAACACTAATTTTATTATCTTTACTTGACGTTTCAAAATAACGGTGCATAGATATATACATACTGAAGGAATCGAAAATGACCTTCGATCTCTTAAGAAAATAAGATCTTTTCATTTTGTAGTGAGAGTTGCAGGCAAGCTAGTTAATTGTAATTAAAAAAGCACAAACAAAACTCATACCACGCCTATACCCCCGAAAGGGTTGGCAGAGGTAGTTGGCTAGTAACTAGGGCACCCACTTTTTTCCAAGTGCATTCTATTCCATAATGTTATAGGGACAACGTTATCCCCATATTGGTAAAAAAAAATCATACTTCGGGCTGATAATTGATACTGGGCGAGAAAAGAGTATAATATCACTGTGCCCGACCCCGGATTCGATCGATAATTTTTTACGATTGAAAGACATGAATGTTTTTTTTATACGGCCAGGGATAAGATACCTCACTACACGTGATAGTAAGTGGGGGGGGGGGTCTAGGTTCATAAATGATCTCCTTAATTACTCTTAAAAAATATTTAATTTATGAGCATTCAAATCGAAATCCGGGTTAGGCCACCTCGAGCTATCATATCGCAGTTTAATACCACCATTGGCCTCTCCTTATTAAAGATTTCACCACGTATTAACCATATAACGTAACATCTCCTGTAAAACCTTTAAATGATCAAACTGATACAGAGAAATCTCCCACAAACTAACACACCGGTTCGAACTAGCAAGCGATAAAAGAAAAGAAAAATAAACTTCTAATTACAAAAGATCTAAAAATGTGACAATTCTTTCATATTTCTAAAATAACTCTTCAAATAACAGGTTCGTCATATCATGGACGGTTACACTGAATGTTTAAATAAATCTTTATGGCCGAAAAGGAAAGTTAATCGTCATACCGATAAATGCTAAGTAAAAGTTGTAACACAAGCTTCATATTGTCTGCCGAGGATGTTTGGAATATTTTTATTTATCTTAACAACCCATATTACTGCAGGGTAGACGAAGATGCGACAAATTCATAATATTCTAAGTAATTCTCATGTAATAAACTTATTTGTATACTTAGTAGTCGAAAATAAAAAATATTTAAATAAAACTGCTTAACGAATTTTTAAACAATTTTTAGTGTTGAAGATTCGGAGCCATTGGAGCCTTGGTCACAGAGCTGATGGGACTGCAGTCCTGAGTAGTTATATTTCAATGTCAAACATTTGCGTAACCATCGGAAATAAAAAAATATACTAAATACATGGAAAGGAATGTTTACGATACTTTATACGTCGTTCAGCGGCAAGTTTAATGAAGTCTCATCTCAATCGTAAAGCCTTCAGCAAATTATATATTAAGCTTTGTAATTCTCTCTTCCTTATCTCAATTCACTTAGATTCGATGAAGTATTCACATAAATCTACCTTCCATACATTCTTATCAGACATTTTATTTTATTTACCGATAATTTCGTTTCCTCCCTTACAGACGCTCTTAGTCTGTTACTTTTGCCTTTACTATTATTATCTATTATGAAGCTTTTACTCTTACGTTTGGTTTTGACTATTATGCCTCATAATATAAATTTCTAGCGTCGATAATCATTATATGAGCTATTTTATTTCTAAAGTCTGTACTAGTTATACGTGTATTTTGTCGTGCGCATATCAACTTTCATTCTCTGTTACCAAGCAATTACCATTAAGTGACACTGTTATTGCACTTTCTGCAGTATGCTGTGTCATTTAGTGTTCAATTCATATATCACTCGGTTAGTTATTTGAAAATAAATAACTTTTCTAAAATATCTTTTGTTTCCATGAATGTAAAAAAACCTTACCAATTTTTTTTTAAATACAAATACCTGTCTTTTTATTTTTAGCTGCCATTTCTTTAAACGCGACTCATTAACATTTAAAAAATTAAAACACGCAAATAACATGCAAATAAAACGCGAGAAACCGAATGTTCCGTTACATTTCTTATAATCGCAGATTTCTCTTCAAATCGATAATAGCATTGCTTCGTATTTTTATGCCCGTAATATTAATTTTCAATAAAATTATATATGTCGTAGTTTGAATTATTCTACCGTCGAAAATATTTGGTAACCGGGTTCTAAAATCATTTTTATGTGATAGTATTACACCTCAAATAAATATGGGAGACGCGTCCCGTACGCAATGAGCATAACAATAGTCCATTCAAATGGGACGCAAAGTTCAATGCACACGACAAGTGACGTTATACACCTGCCAATTTAAGGAGGCATTATATACCGGCGCCAATAAACATAAGCAGCTGCATTCTTAATGTGGTTAATGCTAGCGAAACAAGAGTGGTGAGGTGAGAGACGCCACATTCACCTGCTCAGGCGACGATTCCGCAGTCGTACGAAGCGTACCGAGCACACCGCTTCCATTTTCAAACGCGTTTCAAATATCGAACTTTATTTTTCGCGTGTTGCCAGCGCCGGTGACGGATTATTTTTGTGAGTTTTTTAAATTTCATTTTTTTATTTTCTTTTTCACCTGGCCAGGATCTTGGAACTTTGTTTTCTCGTAAGTTTTTCATGCCTGACTTTATATTTATGAAGGATTTACTCAAAGGCGTTAAAGTTTGGCACTATATTTTCCTTTTAGATTCGTAGAACTTGCCGGAATGTTGCGAAGAGGTCGGTTGCGAGCCAGTTTTTTTTCTAAAAAGGCTCTATTGCGGTACAGCTACATAATATAAGATTATGTCATACAAAGCTCGAGCACATACTTGTAAATAGTGAAAGTAGTGAGATGTACTTAACGGAGATGAAAAGGAGGATACGTTAATGTGGCCAATTCGTTTCCTTATTACTTGACCTGAAGTTACGTGTCTTACTGTAAGATCGAGTAATTTTCAAATTACCGTAAATATTGTAATTTATGAGACCAGTTCATATTGCACGTATTAGATTATGTTGCGTGTTTATATAAATTTATGGAATAAATTAAGGACCAGTCCAGGGAAACTACTTCCTCGTTGGTGTGTAGGCGCGTTTAGACCGTAGAGAGCCACAGTGAGGTCCTGAGAACGATTCCCAAGTCTAGAGTAGCAGAATGGGTATATTTTGCGAAAAAACGAATATACGTTAAATTTAAATACGACGAATACCTTTACCGGGGAATAGACCCTACGCATGATGAATAATGATATACCTGTAACTACACTGTTAGGTATACGCGTGAGCTTATGTTCTTAGATACGATCGGTATTACAGATTATTGAGTAAGACATCGTAAATTATAATTTTATCTTACGTAAATAGTAATAAAAAATTCAATTGCGTTTTACTGTTTTCGATAATTTATACATATATTATTAAGTAATGTATGAAACAGGATAGACTTTCTAATAAAATTGTAGCAACCATCATTAGTCGTTTGAGGCATGTTAAATACCTAGGCCGAAACAAGTATCTCACAGATGCAAATGCCAACGACTTTTGATCTAAATATCGTGCATAATGAATAAGTCTGAGTAATCTAATGATCTTTAATAACGTATATTTATATTTGTTATTCAAGAAATCTGTATAAAATGCCATTGTTTAATTTAAATTAATTTTGAAATAGTTTTTCGTGTTTTATTTAATTTTGAAATACTTTTTTATGTTTACTTCTTTGTAATTATAAAATTTTATTAAGACTCTTAACATATTACCGTTATACTCAATGAAAAAGGTTAAATAAAAAATATAAGACAAAGTCGAGTATGAAAAAAAATTTGAACGGATAATCCTTTAACGCAAAAAAATACGTGCAAAAAACAACCGCAACGTGGTTTATTTATAGATTCTTGGTAAAAACCGTAAAAGCATATACCGTAAATCCAGTTTCATAAAAGCTAGACTGAGCGTGTGATAAATTGATACACATTTAGATTTCCGCAACTTCAAAGGAAGCGAGAAGTTATGGCAACATTATTTTAACAGTGCCGTGTCAAATATAAATCTAGGATTCGATCTAAAAACGGATAAATAATAAATATTAAATAACTTGTTTTTCCCCGAGCATCATGTATTTCTCGTTTGTGGGAAATTACGAGACTCATAAGTTGTTAGATAAGCATCCAGTCATATTTATAAAGTTCTTTGACTTGAGATATTTTGAATCAATCATATAATATCAGCAATAATGAAGAGTATTTAGCATAAAGGTCTGCTAATCGCCAAATTAACGACTTTGTTTTATTTGCCTCGATTATTCGAAATTAATATCTCAGAATAGGTAATTATCTACCAAAGCAGATTGCAAACAGCTGGTGATTAAGACCAAACTGATCAATGTCAATGAAGCGTCACAGCGCTTTGTAATCTAAGCATTGAAGGGTATCGGAGTAGGTTCAGATAACCTAGGGCTCTGACAATGGAATAATAGATCTGAAAGATCTGTTCAATGTACTAGGACAACATAACTTTGCTGTATTGATTTTGTTTTGCATAATTTGATTTTTAAATTTAGAACATGTATATATATAAATGACATATATAAAAATAATTTAAATGAGCTGTGATTTCAAATCACTTTCTTCCTAATCCTATTTGATTAGAATATAAGGAAAAGGTGAAAACACTTTCGCAAATCTTCGTATCTATATTTAAAGCAATCAGTATCCGGGAGATACTGATTGCTTTAAATTGTTTTCGGTGGTATTTCCTGTAAGCAGGTAAGAAAATTTCTATATTTTATTTCGATAATTACGAATTTGGAGTCTCGAACAAAATTAGAAACTAAACATTTGTTACTACACACTTTCCAACGAGACTTCCTTGTCTAACCTGCCACACTAACAAATCAATATTTCTACGAAAACATTGTCATAAATATACTTTCACACTCGCTTTAGTAGCGGTTATCATTAAATAAATGCTCCTCTACTAATATAAAAAACTTTTAATTAAATGTTTTATACAAGTATTATTCTATTACAAGACAAATTGCTCGTTAACCTGAAACATAAAAACAAATGAAACTGCAATTTGCTCTATAAATCTTGCACCGCCGGGGATGTTCCCACAGGCGTTGAATATCTTTATTTTTCTTCTAGTGTCTGTTCGTTAACTAATGTCATTATTTACTTACGACCAGTTACTTCATTGACAAATTACTGTCTGTCACTGTTATTTTTTTTAATATGACGTTTGCGTTGTGGTAACTCTTATAGATTTTAGTTTAGCGGCGTTTATGCTGTGGCCATTTGAGGTTTTTATTAGCTGTTACTTTTTCTATTATATTGACCCTTTTAATGAATTTTGTGTAGTTTGCTTAATCGAAAAAATAAAAATCATACTTAGTGGCGCCAGTATCGTTTTTTTTTAAAGTTAACGTTGTCAGTACATTTTTTTTAACATATTTTACCACAACGTGGCGAGGTTTTTTATTATCCTAGTCAGGCAAAAAAACAATTACACGACTTTGTTACATAGAGGCATAGTTCAAATGGTTTCTGTGGTGCTGCTGAACAACTTGAGCACACTATATCGATGTGTGCGGTTTTTTGTACGTTAGTGTAGCTACACTCGTGTACAAAACAATCCTCCACCATGCGGTGTGCTCAAGTTGTTTGCCGGCTATTATATTGTGGGTGTTGGTGGTCAGTAATCATTAATTACTTTCCATCAGATTCCCCACTTGCTTCTTTTACTAAAAACAATCTAATAATTCCTTATAAGAACTATAAAGTCACTAAAATACTTATAAGTTATTAAATTAAAGTCAATGACATTTATCATTAATAAGAAAAGTAATATTTTGTGAAACTAAACATAATTTGACAATTCACAAAAATAATAAACAAAAGCTTATTTAAACAAAATTAAATTTCACCAGAATTACCATAAATTCTAATTAAGAGGTGTCGAACAGACCCCTAAGATATTTTATGATCCCTCACATATCACCGCCTAAATTACTTTTTAAAAGATCTTCATTAACATCTTAATTAAGGCAGACTCGCGGTCCAAAAATAAAACGTCGGGGAAAATAGGTTACATCTGTTTTTAGATTAATAAAAATGAATATTCATTAGGGACTGCTGCATAAGGGCTTGCCCGTGTCTCCGCCCGTGTAAAAAAACTTTCCCAAATAAATGTTAAAATCAAATACACTTAATATAGACTATATAATAAATCGGATATTACTCTGTGGGACAAATTTGACAAACCCATTCAGCTATTTCAGCCTTTATTTCTATGTTCCAAAAACAGCAAGGTGCCAATGCATATCTCTATTCAAATAGGCCGGCATAGTTGTGTCTAGTGGTGTCTATCAACTTTCATAAGTTTACACTCTATATGCACCCCACTTCACTTACCAACGTTCGGTGAAGTCATTTTCCCATCCCCGTATCTATAAGAAAAAAACATTTAAACTACTTGATCAAAAAAATCTCACCTACTTTACCAACTTTCCATAATATATAATACTAGGTTTTGCTTGAGGCCCACGTGAAAAAGTTGTTTTCGGGATAAAGCACTCAGAAGTAATGTTTCCTATTCAGGCAAATTCAAAATCAGTTTACTAGTTCCTGAGATTAGCACGTTCAAACAAACAAACTGTTCAGCTTTATATATTAGTAAGATTGGAAAATAATCTCTTCTTTAACTTTACTTTGGAGAGCAATGAACAAGAAATATTTGAATTAAAAAAATATCGTTAAACTTTAAAAACCAACACATTAGCAATAAATGACTTTAT
>NW_023592430.1:0-7235 GCF_014839805.1 Manduca sexta | reverse complement strand
GCAGCTTCGAATTATAAAGAGATTTACTGGTAGATTACAGAGTACGTAAGCTAGCAGACTGCAACGTTAGATGTCAGACTGTTACTAATTGATTATCCGCATTAATTATTGCCGCCTCAGTCGCTTAATCGTCGAAGAGACGCATTAATCACTGTTTAGCTAATCATTGTTTTGTCACCTATTTCTTTGCGTCAAATTATTTCATAATTAATTAATGTCAAATTGCAAATGAACTTGGTAGGTAGTCACAGTTCATTAAGTTAATGTCGAAAGGATTACAATAAAATATATACATGTGTCTGCCTCCCAAATATAAGTACGATATTTAATAAGTTTTAACAATTTATTGAATACATTATACGACTTATAAAAACTCTAATACACATATCGTAAAACTACTCGGCTCTAAAAACGCAGGAGTTGGTTACAATTTACCTCTTAACTGATCATTGTAACACAAAACAATACTTTATCGAGACAGAAATAATTTCAGCGAATCAAATGAACTTGTTGCAGTTCAACCATCATGTCGAAGATTTGGACTAATGCTTATAATACAACTACTTCAAGACTTAGGATATTTCTCTGACAACCTCAATTAAACACTTACATGCAGATCCAAATTAATTAGATAGATACCTTACCTGAAACAGATTCTTATCTAAATAACAGACAAATCTAATAACATTGATTCTATTTTTCGACAGAGCTGACTGCACAGACGAGGGATCCTCGCATTTTATTATATGTATATTAGAACGGACGTCGATTCGTGTCATGTGTTATTGCCAGACGTATGTAGGTTATTTGCGCTCAGCCTATGCAATGTACTACTTGATGCAAATTATTAATACTCGTTATACGCGCTGAGGATACCAGCTAAATAAATTTACAGATGGAAGGCCAAGATTTGCCTTTAAATTAGGACCATAATTCATACTTATAAATGCAAATGTAACTGTATGTCTTTTAGTCGGTCTGTAACGCTTTCACGGCTAAACCACTAAACTAATTGCGATGAAATTTAGTATAGAGATAGTTTGAGATCCTAGGAAGGATATAGACTACTTTTATCCCGGGAAAATAAGACGTTTTTTCCGGAGAACCCTTTTCAGGTAGGAGCGGTGAGCAAAACCTAATGTTACTTACGTTCAAACACAGTAAACGCAGTATATGGATTATACAAATATATAAATGGGAACGTACCTAGGCTAGTAGCTAAGTACGTTATCAAGTTTGATGAAGTTTCTTTCCTTACCATAATGTGAAACAGCGTCTCGCTATATCAGATATAAAAGAACCTTTCTTCGTGTCTTTCGAGTCAAAAAATTAATTGCCCGACCAGAGAATAACCCAGAAACAGAGGTTAAACAGTGTTACTCAATGATACGTAACAAAACTGTCATTTTACATATATAAAGAATATTAGAACAATTCTGAATCTACAAGTAAATCGGGCCAATGCAAAACACTCATTATGAGTTATTCATGAGAACGAAGCAAACAACACGAGTGATGAACTTTCATCTTCGGAAACAATGCTTCCATTCCACCGGGATACGAGAAAACTGCACGTTCATTTCCAATTTGGCGTCAAGATGTCTACAACAATACTTTTGTTTTTAGCTCGTGTAAATTCAAACTGCAAATCATGATCTATGTTCGAATGGTGTTCTAGTTTTAGTTCCAAACAGTAATCTATGCTTTATGTGGGAGTACTTTATTGCTGAGGACAAATGTTTGCTACTGAATATGCTTTGTTTTGCGCTTATGCAAACTTAGTATTGAGCGATTAAAGTGCAAGAAACGAACACAATTCAATAGAATGTTTATCTAGAGTAAATCGATTCGTTTGATTCTTTAATACATGTTAATGCTGCAAAAAGTTAATCTGGTTTTATCTACAGCCTTTCGTCTAAAAAATATATTTAAGTGCTTAGAAAATATATATTTTGACACACTGATCTCGTCATCGCATATTTTTCACAAATTAAATTAAATTTGTTATTTGACCATGTAGGCAAATTATTAGCCCTCATGACAAATCTTTTTTTACAAATAGTGATAACAATGGCCAAAAGCAATTCATCTCTATGCACAAACTATATTAGAAGAGGTTGCAGGTTATTGCATCGCCCACGACGTTGTGACATTCGCAAATGTGTTTGCCATATTGCATATGGCTTAGGAAAATTAAGCAACGCACTGTTTTATGCATAACGTTTTTATATTTAAAATATTCTATTGTTCTTGTTTAGTAATACAACAATGTTTCCAAAGATGTTAACAAATCAGTTTGAAGGACATTCGAATTTTGATTCTTAAGTGTAGAAGCAGAGTAGCAATTTCGGATAAAATCAAAATATTATTGAATTATTTTTTTAACAAACAAATTTATGTGATTGTGTAAATACTTTCAAAATAAATAACGCGTAATACGCGTTTCATTTTCGCATCTAAGACTTCAAATAATTGTTACTGCAGCTTTTAATAATAAAATACAATCCAGTTTACCTATGCAATGGATAAAACAAAATATTGCTAAGAGCGCAATATCACTATCGTGTGGTTTTGTGCTTCAAACAACAGTACAAGATAGTTCTGTTTCAATTTGAAGAACATATAGTCATATAGTCTTTGAACCTTGTAAAGTTACTACCTATATGTGTCAGCTCTGAATCATTTACTATTTAAAAAATACTATTTCAAAAGTAAATATAGAATTGGTTAAGAATTCAATATCCTAGTGTTTCTGGCAGTGTTTAGTGATAATTATAACTACTAAATTCAATATAATAAACAATCAATCAACATTAATTAGTGTGCAAGAGACAATAAGTGTTAAGTTGGACGGTATTCCGTTATTAATTAATGACAACGATAAATGAGAACTGATGCGCGAGTGTCACGGTTGGGCTCAACGCGGAAGTGCCAAATTCGCGTGCGCTCATACTTCGACCCACGACCGCTACACGCGCCATTGATTAAGCAACGTAGATTAGCCACACATACGGGGTTGGCGTACTTAGCTTCTCAGAGGACTAATAGACGCTTCGCTCGCATGCCGTGTAAGACGGGATTTTAATATATTTTTTAAGCATTGAAAAAGTGTTCTGTCATTGAGGATTTGAGCTTGCGCCCCTTGCTCGGAGCGCGTGTGTGTGGTGCGGTGTTGCCGCCGCTGGGCCAAACCAACTGCGGGTCGAGCCGGCAAAATTCATTATCACCTCAGTCAACGCATAAGTGTTTGTTTTAATATGTCGTCAAGTAGATCGATGCGAAAATGCAATTCAACTAAGTTTAATCAAGCCAACTCGCAAAAGGGGTCACCTAATGAAGGCGATACTCTGGGTAATGAAATTGGCCGGAATAAACCTTGCTCTTCTGCTAATAAATGTGAGGTAACACTGAGCCAGGATAATTTTCTGACTGAGAAGAAGTTTCGCGAAATTTTTAGAATTGAAATTTCTGCATTAAAGGAACAAAACGATTCAGTCGTATCCCATATCAAAGATTTCACGGAACAAATTAATAGTTTCCAGGAGGCTATTGATTTTTAGTGAAAAATTTGATATTATGCAAAGGCAACTGGATGAGAAGATGTGTCTCATTACTAACCTTAGGGATGAGAACCAAACTTTAAAGTCCACAAACAGTGATTTAAGTGCCAGGCTCAATCTAGTGGAGCAACACTTGCGTGAGGCTAATGTCGAAATCAATGGCATTACTGAATTTAAATCGGAGAATCTTATTACTACGGTCCACCAAATTGCAAAAACGGTGAATTGCCCAATTTCTGACGGTGATCTGTTGCACGTTACTCGAGTAGCCAGGATGAACAAGGATAGCAAGATGACACGAGCTGTTATTGCAAAATTTCGTAATCCTACGGTTCGTGATTCAATTTTAGCAGCTGTGGTAAAATACAATAAATCGAATCCAAAAGAAAAGTTAAATTCTCATCACCTAGGTCTAGCTGGAACCCGAGTACCTATATTTGTGGCTGAGCATTTAACTCCATCAAATAAGTCGCTGCATGCTGCTGTGCGGATCAAAGCTAAAGAAATGGCATACAAGTTTGTGTGGGTCAGAAACGCCAGAATCTATGTTCGCAAAGATGAGGTCAGCCAAGCGCTTCTTATACGTAATCGTGATTACCTTAAGTCAATTTCTTAGCTTAATTACAGTTTTTTTTTTTTGATTGTTTATTCTACTGTAAACCTTTTTTTTGTAATGGATAGCATAGCTATATATTACCAAAATGTTCGTGGTCTAAGAACTAAAATTAATGATTTTTATAATGTTTTACAAAATAATTATAGTATTTTAGTTTTAACAGAGACGTGGTTAAATTTCAGTGTGGTAAGTAGTGAAATTCTAGATTCTCGCTATACAATTTACAGAAGGGATAGGGAAACTTCAGGGAATTCCAAGAAGGACGGTGGTGGCGTACTTATTGCAGTATCGCGCGATATACCTTCTGTCCGAATAAAAACCTGGGAGACAATGTGTGAAGACATTTGGCTTTACAATACATGTAAAGATTAATAACAAAGTAAAAAACTCGCTTTGTGTGCTGTATATTTGCCGCCACCGGTTAGATTGGATTCCCTTGTATTAATTTTTTTATGTACTCACTGATAGTAATATTAACACTTGTAACATTGATGGTATCCTTATGGTGGGAGATTTTAATTTGCCCTTTATTACCTGGAGTCACTCCTCCTGCAACCAACTGGATCCATCAGGTTATAGCAATAACTTGGGATATACATTAGTCGACTTTATCTCAGCCAACAACCTATATCAGTGCAACAACATACGTAATTCAGATAATAGAATTCTTGATCTCGTTCTCACCGACATTCAGAATGTATTGGTAAAGTCTTGTTTAAACCCATTGATTAAAACTGACCCTTTGCATCCTAGTTTTGAAATTGATGTACCTGTACGTAGTGCTTATTTTCTCCAACCTATTACCAGAACAGACCTTAACTTCTATAAAATTGATTATAAAGCCCCTGCTCTCTGAATTATTGAAGATCGACTGGTTTAAATATGATTCTAATATTAATAATGTTAACGAATTTGTTTCGACATTCTACTCTATTCTTAGAAACAACTTACAAAAGTTTGCGCCAAAAAGAAAACATAAAACTACTAACTCGCCGCCTTGGTTTTGCAAAAGCTAGTAAAACTCTTATCGGAGAAGGAGAGGATGAGAATGAAATATGCTAAATTCAAGAATCCTAGGGACAAATTAGAATTTGAATTATTAAGACAACGCTGTAAAATGTATTTCAATCAATGTTGTAAAGCGTATCTTGCAAAAACGGAGCAAGCTATTGAATCTAACCCTAAAGTATTTTGGTCATTCATCAAATCCAAACGAGAAAATAAATTGACAATTCCATCGGAAATGTACTTAAATGACAATAAAGCCAATAATGGCAAGGCTATAGCTGATCTATTTGCGAAGCATTTTTCATCAGTGTACTCAACTGACCCACCCAGCATCGAATCATCACCGCTCCCAATATTCACACAAGCTACTGGTAATTTACGCTTCACAGAACGGGAAATACTAAAAAAATTAAAAACATTAGATGTCACTAAAGGTGTTGGCCTGGACGGCATAACACCTTTATTTCGTTAAGCGTTGTGCCAAGGCCCTTTCGCTTCCCTTAATGCTTATATGTAATAAGTCAGCGGTATTTTTCCGGACGAATGGAAGCACACTAGAGTTGTTCCTATATTCAAAAAGGGAGATGAAAATATAATATCCAATTATAGACCAATATCAGTGCTCTCAGTTTTCTCGAAACTATTTGAGTCCTTAATATCTCCAACCCTTATACGCTGTGCTGATAATTTCTTAACAGACTCACAGCATGGCTTTAGATGTGGTCGTTCGGTCAATAGTAATCTAGTATCATTTCTATCAGATTTATCCTCTGATTTGGATAAGCGACGGCAGGTCGATGCGGTTTACACTGATTTCAGTAGTGCATTTGATACTGTCAGTCACAGCATTCTAATAAAAACTGAGTGCTGTTGGAATTTTCGGCCCTTACTTAATTGGTTTAAAACTTATCTAGTCAATAGACCTCAAACAGTGGTTGTAAAAGGATATGAGTCTAACATCTATTTTTCTCAATCCGGTGTACCACAGGGTTCTATTCTTGGGCCTAAACTATTCCTAATATTTATAAATGACATCACTACAGTTATTAAGCATTGTAAATACTCTTTGTTTGCCGACGACCTAAAATTTATAAGACCATCAATGCCTTATCTGACATACCGTTAATTCAAAAGACATAGATAACATCATTAAGTGGTGTACCGCTAACAAAATGAATATTAATAGTTCAAAATGTTTTCACATAAAATTCACAAGAAAGAAAGATTTTATAAATTCTGTATATTATATAAACAATGCAGTCGTAACTGAAGTCAATGAAATACGCGATTTGGGTGTTATACTTGATAATAAATTGAGATTTACCACTCACATAGACAAAATAGTGAAACGATCGGCTCAAATATTAGGGTTCATAAGGAGAAACACATTGCAATTTAGTAAACCAAACACAAAAATTATTTTGTATAATGCTCTTGTAAGAAGTATTTTAGAATATTCGAGTGTAGTATGGAATCCTTTATACAGTGTCCACTCGCAAAGAATTGAAGGCATACAACGTTCATTTACAAGGCACCTTGCGTTTTTGTTCCGGTTTTTCTCACAGATCCACTTATTACAATAGACTAAAATATTTTGGCATGGACACATTACATAATAGGCGGATATTAAGCGATTTGAAGTTTCTACATAAATTAATTCACGGCAACATTGACTGTATCGATATTTTAGATAAAATTAGTTTTAATGTTCCATACAATATACCCAGGTTTCCCA
This sequence comes from Manduca sexta, assembly GCF_014839805.1. Lineage (NCBI taxonomy): Eukaryota > Metazoa > Arthropoda > Insecta > Lepidoptera > Sphingidae > Manduca > Manduca sexta. The sequence continues at coordinate 316 of NW_023592430.1, read as the reverse complement.
TATTTAGAACTTTTACATACCACATTGCAATACCAATATTGGTGTAATTTCACCAACTGTGAGAATATGTAATCAGTACAACCTAGCGAATAAGGGCGTAAAAAATCTTGATATATTTCACGACAAACTAAATGCTTTTATGAGTAAATTGTCGAAACACTTTCGTAAATAATTAATTTTTTTTTTAATTTGTATTTGTTTTTTTTTTAGTATGTTTTTACTTTACAATATTTTCTGTTTTGTACACACGTCATATAATTGGTAAATGCTGTGTGTACCTGTTATTGGCATACATATCAGCCACAATACCTTATAG
>NW_023592429.1:0-40150 GCF_014839805.1 Manduca sexta | reverse complement strand
TCTTGTCCAAGCGTGCTATATATCTAGTAATGTGACAGATGACCAGATAATGTGTAAATAATAACATAACGATCGATATCACGCCTTCCTAATAATAAAATTGTAAAATATTTGCGAATATGCAATAAGTCTAGCAACTGGAGATTAAAATCATATTTTTTTCCTGGTATAGAACATTATTATCGTATTAAAAATGTAGTCCAAATATAATGTGACTAAAGCCAGAGCGTGGTATATGTCGCAATACGAGTATATGTGAGTGAGATATGGCGTGTGCGGGCAAACTGTTCATCTTTACTAGATTTATTTCAATTGAATGACGAGCCGAGCGTCGCGCTTGCTTGATCGTAAGCCTTACCCGCGATTAAACAGCTGCACAGACCTTTAATTTAGAAAGTACTGCGTCAGTCCACTGCGCTCACCCTGACATAAGGTGTAGTCTTAAATTACGCAGAAATTACGCTATATACAGTAAAAATTGGAGCGAAATATTATGGCGGTTTTTCACTATATATACTGTCTCTACATAAACCGTCTCGGGAACAAAATATATCCAGTACCCTCTTAGCTCTATTTCTTATCCACTTGATTTGTGATATCTCAACAATGAATGTACATAAAACAAGTTTTAATGTGCTTGCGGAGATAAATAAACGAAGGCAGTCAAGGTCGATGACATAAGCAATAACTTGGCGGTCATTGAATAACAGCGCGAGTCTTGTGATAATTTGTTCATTATGCAGTATAGCAGTCTGTCGCCACCCTGGTATAGTGGCAACACGTGCTATGGACTGGGGTGTAATAGGTTCAAATTTCAAGTAGAGCAAATTTTGCGAAGGTTCGCTCCATAGGTAAACAGCTGGTTGTAAAACACCAAGCTAATTTTAAATAGTGTGTTGCGCCTGACCGTACGGCGGCGTGGGAAAGGTAAAAATAGGTAGAATGAGATGATGTATTTGTATTACTCATCAACGAATCTACGTGTCGCATAGCTTCCTTTATAAAATCAGTCCTTCATACTTTCTACGTTGTTTCATTCATGACATAGATAAATGGGTAATGGAGATTTCTTACCAATCGGGTGGTCCGGCTTGCTTCCATCGATGTCCAGGAGTCCTTCATCGATGCCTGGGTATGGGCCGGGTGGATTGTGCACTTCGTCGTCCAAGTCATCGATCTCTGGCCCTGGTGAACCATAATACTATTCATTGGAAACGTTAATTGTGAAGGAAGTTATTATGGCAATATACAATATCAGATAGCAGCCTCCTCGACGAAAACAAAGGAACAAATATAAAACCAAGATTTGTTAGAATACTAATTACCTTTTATTAGATCGTGTGAAATCGCTAAAGTTTTACACCTATTGAAAGTTAAGAGACCACAGTGTAACAGAAGGTGGACTGGATATAGTACAACGGTTACACAGAAAATTAAGATGAAGTGGCAGCTTCATTATGTAATTTATTACCCGTATCGTTCTGTCATCACAATGTCGAAGACCAAAACTACAATCTTTATCACTAAGACTCATTGACAATTTTTCATAGTCGTGCGTAATTATTTCATATTAGTTAATTAGAGATCCTGACGACTTATGAGTCGTCTGGTTTGTAAAGGTGAACTTACCAGCTAATGGTGGTTTTTGCTTCTCTCTGTCAGGCTCCAGCAGCGGCTGCCACGATAGCTCTGTGTCTTTGCCGTGGACGCGGGGCACGTTCGCCTGAAACAAACAATATAAACACTATTAATTAAAACAAATGTTGGCGATAGTTTTTAATGTCTTGTCTTATTTGTCTTATAGTGAATATATATTTCCAACTCCCTATCCTTCTATTTGATTAATTTTATTGCGGGTTAAGCCTAATTAGTTGAGAGATTCGCTGAACTTTAACGCTCGGTGTCTTACAACGCGTGCCACTGCCGATAGCTTACAGGAAATGTAATGGTGGATGAGAAGACGGAATAGTCTCGTAGTCCAAAACTAAATAGACAAGGAGACGAGTATTTCAACCAAACAATGAAACAAAACAGTACTAGGTGCATTGTATTATACATAGAAATAAAACATAGATATTGCATTCACAATCCTTATGCCGCATTCAGTTCGTATCCAGACATGCACATCTCGTCACCGAAAAGAGCCTGAGCATATCTATTAATACATGTGTGTATTTGTTACTCGGCCCAACACTCAAGTTAGGTTACGAGGTACTACGCCTAGTGTGAACGATAATATCTGTTCCGCTCGGCAGAACAACGCCCGTCATGACCTAATCCATTCGCAATGGATTTAAAAAATGTCGGTTACGTTTCGTGTTATAATATGTGAGTTCATGAACGTTTCACCGTATTGACATTGGTTTTAGGCATCGTCACATGACATGAACATCTAACCCACGCGTATTTGGGCTACTTGCACATAAATGATAGTCTTTCATAAATAATTATGCTCGTGAATAAAATAATTTTGTGTGACGGATGGATGAACCCTAAGCCAAATGTGTCATTCGTTAATGTAAGGACACGTCCGTTCAATTCAATCAGCTTTTGAGTAAATGACCGTTGCGCGTGAGTTTAGCAGAAAGGATCTTTAGGTTAAATCAATTTAACGTGACGACGGAAGGAGATAGCTCGGGTTTTCCCGTCTGACTCAACGATCTGAAACTACTACACTTTATTTTATAATTAAAATTAACACGCAACGCGGGATGTGGCGGGACCCGTGCCTCGAGACACATGATAATTCGTATTTTATCTTCTTAGAACTGACTAATGAATCAAAATGAACCCATATGCATTGTGCACCTAAAATCTTATAATATGCCGTTGCATTCATGCATGAACTATATGTACAAATATAACTTTAAATATATTTTAAAATCGTGTTACAAGTCATGCTTTACAAATACAATATACAATGGAGACTCACTGCACCGTGACGATTTTCAAGGCGACAAGTGCAGTGTCGTATAAATAAACTCTATCTTTCAAACTATTATTACTACTCTGATCAATTTTAGGTGTTTTGGGTCAACTAACATACTGGAATTAATAAATTAAATGATATTGCAACTGCTACAGTTGGCATACGTCAGGTAAGCAATTAGTTACTAGGCATTTTTTAGTTATAGTATAGTATTCGTATCGAGTAAGTTATGGTGTAGAGATATTTCTCTATAATTGTACGGAAAAGAAAATTTATCGTTACCATGATTACACGATTTGCTATTCGAAATTAACAAGTACCTGCTGCTCATGTTACCGTATTTTAACTCAAAATACGCTTACGCGACGCTGCACTGCTCAAACAGTACAAAATTTACTTAAACAAATCGATAATTTAATATACACTATAATTATATTCCTGCTCGGTGTACTGCTTGTTTTAGACATGCATAAAAACCCATCAAACACAGTCTTACACAGTATTAGAGAGTTCCGCCAAACGATTCTAAGAAGCTTCCATCATATGTGACGGATCTAAAGAATTCTACGAAACGAGTTTAAATATAAATAGTAACGTAAAATCCCGTGAAAACTCATAAATTTTACTGTTATATACATGGAAAAGAAAATATGAGGAAAATTGGCTGACGAAATTATTTTTCAGTGGCGCCTCTCACGTATGATCAGTAACGTGTCTAAGTCAAGGTCATTGTCCGCATAACGTCTGCCAAATCGCTCATATAAAAATATTAAAACCACCTTACGAAAATGTGCCGAAACATTACGAAGACATTTGCATTAATTGCGGAAAGGACCTACAATAAAATATTTTGGAAGATATGTAAAACTGGTGTAAAAAATGTTTTAAGTTAATTTGTTTTATAAATATTATTTAAACATCAACAATGACTCAATAACTTACATTGTTTTAAGTGATGTAACCACGCATGAGGTATAATATTATAACAGGCATTTTGCAATATACTTCATATATTGGCTTTTACGTAAAGCAGTCATAGATACAGTACCTTCAATAACATAAAGCAGTCTTCTTCTGTTCATATCTTTTTGGGTCCACTCTTTATTTTCAAAGAAAAATGCTGCCATCATGCTTACCTAACACTTTATGATTTCTATGGTGGATGTGTTTTTATTTATTTGGTATTATTTTATAGTTATGTTATTATGTACTCACTTAATTTTGTTGAATTTCCTTAACTGTTTTATATTTATAAATATAAATGCTATTTTCACGCCTGTTAGTGAATAGACTCGTCCATAACACTGTAACTTAATTGAGCACGTTTAGTCTATTAACTGTTAGTGTGTCACTAAATAAATAAATAACATCAGGACCAAAGGGGACAAGGTAGCGTCTATTAAAACCACTACACTTGGCCTAATTGACTGCATGTGTACGATAATAATTAATAATGTATTTGCGACCGATAAGTCGTGAGCCGCCGGATGTTTTGGAGCCGTTTGCAATTAGGTTAAATCGTAGTTTTTATAACGAAGGCTAGCTATCGTGGAAGTATGTAGGGCCTGAGTGGTCAGTATATTTCCTCTTTCTGCATCGATGCATGAGTGTGCTAGCTCCGTTGTTGATGTAAAGGGCATTAAAGCCACAGTATTTAATAGCCATTTGGACTTGTTTCTCGTTACAAAATTTTCTATAGCCTATCTATTCAAATAATCATTTTTTTCCCATTAGAACAAAGTACTAGGATAAAAGTCTATGTGTCAATCCAAAACATGTTAACATGTGCTAAATTTTATTCAAAAATCCGTGGAGCTGTTAGTGCGTTTACCAAACATCCAAATATATTCACAAACTTGCGCATTTATACTATTGTAATAATAACAATAGCAGCCCGGCATTATATACTGTCCCATTGCTGGACACAGGTCTCCTCTACTACTGAGTGGAATTAGGCCTTAGTCTTCCACGCTGGCCTAGGGCGGATTGGTAGACTTTGCACACAATAAAAATCCTATAACGAACTTCTCTGGTCTTCAGGTTCCTCTCGATGGATTATTTTACCGTTAAAGCAAGTAATACTTAATTCACAAGGAATACACATATAATTTTAGAAAAGTCAAAGTGTGTCTTTGAGATTTGAACTTGCGGAAATTTGTCACAGCAGTCCATTTCACACACAACTAGGCTATCACCGCTTTTATTTATAGTATTAGTGAGATTTTAAATAGTACTAGAGCAGTAGATTACCATGTGGTACTTTGTGAATATAAGTTTCATATCTTGTTAGTATAAAAGTGACGCTTATGTGAAGCGTCATAAAGTTCCATAAAAAGGTAGGTACGCTAACTCTGGGAATGGCCGAAAATATTGACAACGTGTAGTAACAAGACGGCGAGGTTGATCAGTATGTGTGCGTCAGAACTAGAACTAATATCACCATATAAGGATCTGGCTATCGTGCCAATCCGGCAGAACTAACTAATTGGGTTATTTTATGACGTGTTTTACTGTTAACCTTTGATAATTTAACAAAAGTTTGGCAAACCTCCAGTTATATTTTCATGTGCATTTTTATGAATCTTAATAGTTTCAAAGTTTTCACAAACAATAGTATCGCATATAATACTGCTATATAAAATTATTATTATTATTATTATACAGAGTTATTTTGATATTTCATTTATAAATAAAGCCAAATGTACGTCTTACATTGTGCCAAATTCATCCGTGAACAACGAATATTTTCACCCAAGAACTTAGTTTCACTAAACTGATTTTTTGATAATTTTGTAGTTTAGCGCGTGTGCGAGTGTGGCGTGTGCATTAGTATTTTCTGACTGAAAGTATGATGTTGCCGCAGTGACGAGTTCTCTTGGAGTAATGATAGTGGAATTAGGGCGTAAAATTCACTTTTGTTATTTTTTATTATTGAAGTAGTAATAACAAACAAACAAACTAGGCGAATGGAGCTATGTCACGTGTTGATATAACCTCATACGGTATTGACATAAAATGAAAAATAGTTGGTAAGTATATAAAGAATACTACATCTACATTTAGCAGAGCATCTGGCGGGGAACAATAAACAAACCGCAGATGAAATCAGTATAACACCTGATATTTTCACATGTTGCGATGAGTCTATAAACTTGAATACGTAAGAGCCCAAAATATTTTCATAGGTTCAAGTCAGAACTACATAGAAAAACATACTTACGATAGGAAATTACTCAATAAATCATAATCAAATTATAACCGAAAAATCAGTTGATACTTAGTATATTCCTATGTGTTCATATCATAATTTTGAGGTGCTTAACTTGTTTTTTTCCAGTAATATCAATAATTACCACAATAATACGATTGTATACCACAAAAGTACTTCTATTCCATATCACCAAGTACAAAGAGCGTTACAAATTGCTAGAATGTTTTTCCCCTGTTTTGTGGTATAATATTACGAAAATAATCATCTAGGGAAGTTGAACGTCCTTATAGTGGGGAAGTTATTAAGACCTTCTCGGGACTAGGCCGGCTTGGTTCCTTCGTGGTCAGGTAAAGTTAAGACTTTTATCACACTGGCGGATTGTAAACGAATTCAAAGCGAGGCGCGCTCGCCTGGTATAACACAGGCTAAGTTATTAGTGATGATTCCGTTATTATCGCTAGGAATACCTTTTAACAATAGTCATTCCTATATGATGTCCGCTAAAAACTAGCAAATATTGATAAACGCATGAGGGACGAATCTCAATTCCAGGGTGTTGATTATAATGTATCCATCTATTATGCAATCAAGTTATAATTTTACGCACCGAAGGCGCGCGTGACGTATCCGCCGCCCTGCCAGAACTTTAAACCACAAATGGAAAATTAAACTAAACTGTGTTAGTCACCGTGGATAATTAGATATTTAATTTTAATACCCAATAAAATAATCAATAAAATATTAAAAACCCAGCTTGCCAGTAAAGGATATAGACAATGCAACAGTACTATTGGGGAACCACCTAACAGGGACTTATAAGGTGCGCTCGGTCTTCACACCGAATGCACGGCCATGAATGGAAGGGCTTTAGTCACACAATGCAATGTAATAACTCTTGGTTTCATAATACGTCGAGGCTCTCCTTTTCGCTTCCACCCATCCTAAGAAGATCCTATCCTTCCCCTACTCTCCATTGGGGCCGCCGTGGTTGCTAGGCCACAGATCGCCAGTATTCCGTTCTTAGGTTACTCCCAGTGAAAACAACAGCGGTTCCCTAAAGAAAACTGGGACACATAGCTAAAATGTTAATTAACTATTAGAACTTTACGCATCTTCATTAGACCTCGACTCATGTCTTTGAAATCATGGCGTAATTACAATTTATAATAGTTATAAGATTAGTCAAGTGCGAATTCTTCAAAATTTTATTATGAGGTCGCTCATTGAGTCAACATATCAAGTTCAACGATCTTTTTACTCTTGATGTACATGATGTTACGAAACTACTAGTCACAATTTTGACGTTTCTGAGAATATATGTTTAAACCCAGAATCATCTTCATAATCAGAATCATATTGCAGTAACAGGGCAAAATGTTTGGCCAACCTAACTGTTTATCTTTAGGGCAGCCAAAAGGAAGTTAAGAAACACTATAACCACAGTAACCACAGCCTAGTGGTGTTGCGTACGCGGACTGCCGTGCTATGGTTTCGGATTGGATCCAGGATAGAGTAGTGATATTAGGTTTTCTTCTTAGCATCAGCCCAGAGTAGGGTATGGCGACCTAATGGCAGGAAGCTCTCCAAGTATTGGCTAACATGGCTGGTATAACGTAGGTATGTTAAGACTGCCTACTCATGCGAAAGGAAAAGACGTGATGTTATGCACAACCCCTGGAAGAGCTCCAAGCCTCCAAGTGTCAATATTTGGATCCATAATGAATATCATTAACATCGGTATTGTATTGTTTATTTCCTCCGATTGAGGATCATGCAATATGTTGAGTCACGCTGGTACATTCCTTAGCTGGTGTAATACTAAGAAAGAAAAATACTATTAAATATTTTTGCGATTTGTCATTAAGAAAACCAATGATAGTTTTGAGGTGAAATGACTAATCAGGACACTTACGGTACGTAATCACTACATACACCTTCAATGATAAATATAAAATAAAATGCATCCAGCATTACCAACATGAAAAAAAAAAATTACTTATTTTTATTTTTTATCTTTATTCGATATTTATCCCATATAAATTTTAACACAGAAAAATGTATTTAAATCTGGTAAATAATCAATAGTCCATTGAAATGTTACATTTTTTGTAAGTGTTGCGTTTTAGAGGACGCAACTTTATTTTTCGAAGTGGTGTCAGCGTGCTAACCAGCTTGTGTCGCCGCCATCTTTAAAATGGTTGAAATATTTACGATGTATCTCAAAACTATTTATCTGACAAAAATTATTATTTTCGTGCAAATTTCTTCATAATTTTGTTCTTTGTCGTAGAACTGCAAAAATCAGTTTAAAATCTTAAGAAATCATGTTTAACGTCCATTGCAACATCAGAACGCGTTTATGTTGTCATAATACGTTTTTGTACTTTCGGCGCGTAACAACTTAGTGTCAGCTTTGGCACAGATGAAGCAATTGTTCACAAAAATGTCTGGCTCTTTGAACTGACGATAAACTACTGAAGCTGCTGCTGCGACGACTGATTGGTCACAAAAACAAATTTTTACGAACTGTTTCGAAAGTTACTGTACATATTGCGTGTTATTGTTATTACGTGGACAATCGACCCGATAATGTTGTTCGTCGTCACAGCAGCAGTTCCAGTAGTTTATCGTCAGTTTCAAAAGCTCCAGAGCCAGATTTTGATTTTGTGAACAATTGCTTCATCTGTGCCAAAGCGATTCAGGATCCAAGTAATTCGCGTACAAGCTGACAACCGCGGGTTTGTGTTGTACGTAATCAAAGTACAAAAAAAAAGTATTATGAACCTTATAAACACACGTTCTGGTGACGTTGCAATGGACATTGTTTAACATTGAATTTCTTAACATTTTCGCTTATAACTTTTTTATTTATAGTTCTACGACAAAAAGTTACTGAACCAAAGTTGTAGAGAATTTAATTTGCAACAAAATATGTTTATATTTTTTTTTGTCGGATAAATAGTTTAAGAGATACATCGTAAAAATCATTTCAACCTCTATTTTCAAGATGGCGGCCGTGGGACAAGAGTGGCGACCCCACAAACTTGGTTCTAGCTTTACACTGACCCCCCCTACACTTCAAAAAAATAAAATTGCGTCCTCTAAAAAACGCAACCCCAAATGTAACTTTTCAATGGACTACAACAAGTTATTAGCATTTTAATTTTGATAGGAGAAAGTGTCAATATAGAAAGGAGGCGCAACTTAACGTCATCGGAAATTACGATGCGTGCGAAAGAATGAGATGGAGCGAAATCTCCACTACGATGCCGCTCTTGCACATAGCAATATTTGAAATATGAGTTACGTTTATTTCTTAACTAATTTTAACGCAGTATTTACAGAAGGGCTTCTTTTTCGTACGCTTTCCTGTTACATATAGGATAATGCACGAAATCAAACATAGGAAAATACTTTATTAGAAGATTTGGGAGTTTCTTTCAGGCTGAAATCAATTCTTTATCAATCTGGGTGTACATATATTCTACATCTTCAAGTTATTCTAGATTATATTTTAATTATCTTCAATAGCTATTTACTCCTACTTGTTGGTAAATCATAACGTTTTTGTGCATCGATGATGACATCGGTTCGCAAAAAGGTTTTAAACCTGCGCCGCCCACGTACGATCACATAGAACGAACAACACTTTTTTGTTCAATCCAGTGTTTCGTTGAAACTTGACATTATGCGATAATTTATATTAACATTTTTATGTGAGATAACTATTTGATAAATTGAATAAGGAGCTAAGGTTAACGAAAAAATATGACATAATTAATTTAAATCCTACATACTGTAATTTACATAATGAAATTAAGAAGTGAACTGGGAACTTTACGACTATATTCAACGACGTTGTTTGCGACTTGTACAAGCAATTTTTTGCACCTCTGCCTGCTTTGTGGATACAAGGCGCCAATAATACTTAGTTTGCTAATAGAGTTTCTAATCTAGATTATTTCCGTCTGTGGTGCATGAAATGTCACATACTCGTTCCGCTATGTAAGGTAAAAACTATAATTAACGAAGGAAAAGGGTTATTATTAAGGAAACGTTGCGTGATCCTGTTTTAATAGCTTCTGTTCTTGAAAAACATATTTACTCTTTTCACATTGTTTTTATTTCGTTTTAACGCAAACATGCAAAGCCGATGTTTTTCGCTTTTAAAATAACTTGAAATATACATTATGCTTCACAGTGTGTAGAGTAACCATTAAAGTTGCCATGTAAGACGTATTCTAGTGTCTAAAAAGAACTACCGTCTTATTGTCCTATCTACCTCAATACTTATATTACATAACATATAATAAACAAACCATTTAGCGTTGCATTGTTATATAGGCAGCACGTAGAAATTATAATAGAGTTATAAATAAAGTCTGCTGCGCGTGTGATTCCGATTCGCATGGCTAGTTTTTGAATAATTTTACGTCATTCCAGTTGTTACTTTCCATTACGGTGGAACATCATAATTACATCCTCTCGACTTTGACCTAGTTTCAGCCCTTAGTTCTCGGTATGCACGCATAAAAAGCATGACTTAACGAACCACAAAGCGCCAATGACGTGATATCTGGATGGAGGAAGTAGTTGTCATTGTAATTAATTATTAATATATACACAGGAAAATACTTGTTTCAATAAATTTTCCTTTGGAGCCAATAACTTTCAAATAATATTTTGGTTTAATTTTTAGTATATTATTTAGATTTTCTATCCTTGACATGTGCATAACTATCAGATTAAAGACACAATCTTATAACATGGTTTTTAAACATTCGTCGCGTGCCACCTTTTTACTATCTTCCCTATAAACTTAAAATCGGAGAGCGCTGTTGAACCCACCCGGGCGTAAGCGCCTTTTTTTCCTATGACTAGGACCTCTCGTCGACTTTTGTATGCTTTTGCTGGGGACCTCGTGTCGCTCAACCACGACATAATTATTGATGATGTATGACTGTTGACTAGTAATTGTAGACATTTATCTCAGTGTAGTGACGCGTTAGAGAGCCTTGGTCACTGTTGAGCGCTCATACTAACGAGCCGAGCCAATTAATGCAGATATTTTCTTTGTTATGTATTACCTGTTCTATGCTGGTAAAATTATAAAACAACACATACTTATCAGCAGCTTAAATTATTAAATGTATTTTTATATTAAAGATGGTATAGTTTCTATATTAAGAGTTAAAAATACCAAAGAATGGGTCTACTAAAGCTAAGTGACCTCATGAATCCTCATAACGCCGTCCTTGTGGATGCGAGACCGAACTTTGAGGAGGAAAAATATAGATTGGGAAGATTGGAACATGGCATGACTCTCACCAATAATATTGCTCGTTAAAACACAGCAAAGTTTCTATTGATTGTCTTTTGAAAGAGAGTCAATAACATCCTTGTAGTACCTACAAACTATATTCAGAACATGCTTTTATCACATTCACCACGTAGTATAAGGTTAAAATTAATTGTAACTTCAATTATAAAACTTAGTTTTCCCGCGAAATATTTAGAGATTCGTGCGTGTACATACATGAACGCCGGTGAGACATGTCCGCATAACTTCACGGTGTAGTGGACAAGCTCTATATTAAGAATGGTGTTCGATGAATCATGTTTGCACTTTGCAATAACCAAGTAAATACAAGGTTCTTGTAATCGTTTAGGTTTATCTTTATAATTTAATGATAAAGAACAATTTGCTCGCCTGGTGGTAATAGCCATAAATACTCAAAAGTCAGATGCACGAAATGGCAGTTTTAAGGTGGCAAAGGTGTTTTTTTTTTGTTGTTGTAGGAAATAACACATTATCGCTACCACTTAGGGGAGTGAAATGGTTATGTTGGTTTCCCCGATCTTACGGCCCCATATAAACACTCGGGACTATAGCATCATCCGGATGAACATTGGACCGAGACCCTAACCCCTGTATACCGTCACCTTACTCTACCTATATACTGGCATATCAACCAAAACCCGTGGTGGCCTTTTTCGGTGCATACGGGACGGCCCCGGGGTATCTTGTTGCACTGAGATAGCTGCCCGGAACCGTCCCTAAGCCCCAATACTAACTAGGCTAGGCTACTAAGCCTCCTACTACAGGCAGGGGATACCGTGAGAGAATTCTCTACACGCCTCCGAGCCACAGGGCAACAAGCACATATAACATAAGCATAAAGATATGCTCTCCTAACAGTCAGTGTAATTAAAATTCATAAATGTAGAGTTAATCAAAGCGTAGGAACATGTCACTATACTTTGTAATTTAAATGATTGCATGCTGCTGCTATAAATTACGGCTGGCGCTTACTAGTAGCGGGCAGTTCGCATCATTAAACAATAAAAAATTATGAAAGATTAAAAGTAAACAATAGACAATGGAAGGAAAGCCCTAACGCGTAACAGGTAACGTAACAAGGCACCTACACTGGTTTTATGTAGTCAAATGAGTAATTGAACCTATTTACACGATGAAGAGATTAAGCTTTAAAAGGCTGTTGAATACGTAATAATTGTAAGTTTTTTCCCGCGCGTTGCAAAAAAAACCCAAATTATAAAGAACTGGCTGATTCAATTAGGTAGTTTCTAAATTCCAAACTGTTACAGCAGACAAAAACTACTATAGGTCTACATATAAAACAAAAAATATGCCGTTGTAGCTCATTGTAACATTTATTGACTTTAGCTAGTCAGAATAGCCTTGTTGAATATATATTTTTTTTACTTAGAGTAATGTTCTAAAGTCTAATTTGTGTAATTGAAATGAAAAGTTTATAAATGTCTAATCCACACTTCAAATTGGAGGTATACATAATTCGTTGCCCTATGTCACTCTTTCACTTTTTCTCAGTTTAAGTTTATTTCTAGCTTTCTAAGAGATTTAAATGACATACTTATTTATAACTTAACGGTCAAAAAGACAGCACAGAACGCCATCAAAGCTGGTTTTAATACTACCTATGTCTAAAATGTCTATTCATTGACCTTCTAAGTTCCACGACCCCAAGACAAAGCAAGCGTCAAACACCCACATCATAAAAATCTGTTTACACAGTCCATTAACACAGCTACAGAACTAAAATATATTTCAATCTATTACGCAGTGTGCTTTAATTCGTAATTATAGGTTTTACTTATCGAGATTCTATAATTTTCCTGCACTTCACTTTACAATTCATTAGGGTGCATCCGAAATAGGTATTATGTCGACTAAACAATATTTCTGTCCTTCAGCGGTCATCATAATTCTCCTGGTAAGTAATAGTAACTTTATTGCATATACAACGACTAAACTAGTTCGCTGGTGTTAAGATATATATATATCCGCCCGGATAGCAAACACCGCATAAAAAGTGTTAAAACCCGCCATAGACACGCAAGTGTGTCGCGTTCTGGGATCATTCTGTGTATTACCAGTACCAACAGACCGGCATAAATATGTCGACTGCCGGGAGATGATCATCTCTCGTCAGTCGACTTTCTATTGGACCGCAGTTCGCCGTGCACGTATGAAAAAAAATGAAAATACGATTGGTTTCTACAGGTGAATGAATCATTTTATTTGCCTTTTGAATTTATTTCGAAGAATAAATTATATTTAGTTGTACGTGTTCGTACTTCGCAAGTAAGGTGGAGTCAGGCACTTTTTTTTTTTAATTTGGTACTATAAAATATTCAAGCGTTTGAAAACTGCTTTTGCAGTATCCATGTCAAAGATAATTTCTTCAACTGAAAACTGCAGTGTCTTATTATAAGTACCATATTAACGGTAAAAAGTGACTGATGATTAATATCGACCCACACTTAATATATTATGTACAGAATTTGTTTTACTGCATTAGTACATTAATAACCATTACTTGTATTTTGAGATAACTAGAGTCTAGGGTCTGGTCTATTTATGACCTAAATTGCATTAAAACGGCGGTTATGGCATTTAGTTTTATCAAACTTAAAAATATTATTTTACAAACCATAATATATCGACAAAGCATAAATCACTTATTTATTAATTGGTATTATCCAAATTTGCCTGTAATGAAAGCCTCTAGCAGCTAGATACATAAAAAAAAAACAAATGTTTACTGTCTATTCAGACTTCTACTACATTAACGGTCGTTCAATGAAACATTTAAATAATAAGGAAATGAAAAGATTATAAACCTATGACAGATCAAGGTCGAGTCCGTGATACATTTTACAATGCAATTGCAATCGAGTTCAGCTTTACTCTTACATCAAAACTATCTATTTCTAGATACACTTTATTAAGTTGCAATCAGGAATTTGAATAAATATTTTTTAGTTCTACCAACGAGTACCTAAATAGTAATATGGCTTAGGTACAGATAAAAAAATGAAAATATTTATGAGAAACATAATAATATATTTCAGTTATAAGTGCGGAATCTTTACTCTATGTCTATAATATAGTCTGATGTAACGAGCTTTTCTTAGCGTACTTCTAAAATAATCGTGTTGGAACCTTATTGATAAACAGTTTTCACTAGTGACTAACTGATTTAGTGTTTTACCTTTGACTTAAGTTGTTTGTCGAATGGCAAAACACTGATTAGTTATAATACTGATCAACTCGTTTTATAGACATTTTTATTTAAAATTTAAAACCTAAAACTCACTGGCACGTCGTGGTTCTTCTCGCTGTTTAACAAGTGAACACTGGCTCCGTTGCTTT
Source organism: Manduca sexta (assembly GCF_014839805.1). Taxonomy (NCBI): domain Eukaryota; kingdom Metazoa; phylum Arthropoda; class Insecta; order Lepidoptera; family Sphingidae; genus Manduca; species Manduca sexta. The sequence continues at coordinate 25,312 of NW_023592429.1, read as the reverse complement.
TCGGCGAATTTGGGGTCCCGAAAATCATCTCGATATCTTTGTTCAGAATTTTGTCGGCTTTCATATCCTTGGAGATTCGTTGATGATCTCAAGTTTTGTTTGTTCGCGTGCCATTTTCACACCACTAAAATGTTATTGTCACAGTAAACGCGTGTGATCAACTCGACGGCTGTTAGCACACTGTGCCAATGCCCGGTACCTCTGCTCCACTGTGAATGAAACGTTGTGGGCGCTAATTCGTGTGACAAACTGTGGATTCCCAGTTGTTACGAAACAAGGAATTGATAAGTTAAATAACACCCTTTTCCAGTCGGATTGCGTAGATTTACTATTAATAGTTTATTCTCGCCACTTGGCTCGGGAAAGTGTAGAGTAAAAGTATATTTTTTGATATGAAAGTAGCTTATATTATAGGGCTGATTGTGTGCTAAATTTAAAATTATATTGCGTGATTGGGCAACTAATAGAATTCTCATCATCATTATTTACGCAATACTTGTCACCTATACTTATATTATAAAGAGGTAAAGTTTCTAAATTTGTTTGTTTGTACGGGGTAATCCCTGGAATGACTGAATCTATTTTGAAAATTCGTTCACTAATAGGAAGCTACATTACTCCTGAGAACTTAAAGCTTTTTATTCCGGTAAAATACAAAGCAGGACTTTTGTCACGAAAAAAAATTATCATGCGGGCAGGGAAAAAAATATATATAGGTAGATTTTGAATTACACAAAACGCTCATAAAATAATAATGTATAAAAATAATTTTAACAAAAAATTAAACCGCCTTCAAAAACCACTCAAAACCAAGAAATAATTTCACATAACAAGTATATATTGGATACCAATTTTGGAGTCGGTGCCTAATTAAAATTGCTAGTTAGCTATATTTGTTGCATAGTCCATCTATGAGCTACATTTCTTTCAAATTAATTAAAAGAAGTAGGTTTGCGTGTACTACTAACAAACATACACAGCGAAAGTTGTATTGTGTATACCAAGCACATGTATGGTGTTTCATCTTTTTATTTCCACTTTTTTCGAGGTAGGGAGTGTAATACACCCACATTTGACCAGCTATATGTAACAGGGGAAGAATTTGGGTAGTGTACAGTTCACAAATTTAAATATTTCCTTAATAGCTTCCATTTGCTGTGCTGCGGCGGTGTGTTTATCTCCGGTGACGATCTGACTTGTTGACTTTGTACGCTGGCAGCACATTGTTTTCGTATATTTGTTAATGTATTTGTCTAGCTTAACTAGCAATTTTAATTAGGCACCGACTCCAAAATTGGTATCCAATATATACTTGTTATGTGAAATTATTTTTTGGTTTTGAGTAGTTTTTGAAGGCGGTTTAATTTTTTGTTAAAATTATTTTTATTTTTTGCTTTTTTGTGTTAGTAAAAAATAGACCGTCTCAATGGCATAGTTGTGTTTCGCTCTCGATACGACTATCGCGCTGAGGAGTTATACCTCTGCCTACCCCTAAAAAGGGGAAAAGGTGTGATGCTATATACATATATGTATGTATGTAAGAAGTAGAGTCAATTAAACCCAACCCAAAAACACAACTGATATGTTTCATACACAGTACGACTATCGCGATGAAATGTTACGCCTCTGCCTACCCCTAACACGGGGAAAAGGTGTTATGCTATATGTATAAGTATGTGAGTAGTACAGTCTACCAAACTCAATGCAAAAACATAACTAAAAACGTCACAGGAAAGCTAAATTATCAATTTCGTTTTCTTGGACGACATAATTATTCTAGTTTTTTTAGTTTTAAAACCAAACCACCGAAGCGATGTTGAAAAAAAATTTATGGGACCAATCTGGAGAGAAATTCTTTCGAATAAAAAAAGAATTTCCCAAATCGGTTCATAAATGAGCGAGTTCTGAGGTAACAAACAAACAAAAAAAAAAAAAAGAAAAAAAAATTGATAACCTCCTCCTTTTTTTGAAGTCGGTTAAAAAGTAGTTTGTTTTCTTTCAACGTCTCTACTGTAAATTGACGTTTTCGAATAGGCTTAGTGATGAATTGTGGTACCATAAATAATATTATTATACCTATTAGTAAGCGTTGCGGGAAAACATAGGATTTTGCTTCCTTGGAAGATGTATTTACAAAAATCCTATTTTACTTTGAAATCTAAAAAATGTGTTTGATATACATAATGTTCTGTTTAGTGGCGTTGTTCATGCTTACCGCACGGTACAAAATACAGGCTCATGTTTATCTTATACCTGTGTCTATTGGATTTAACTCGCGGGAAATTAATTATACCAAGAGAAATATAAAGCAAATTATTGGGTTTATTGGGTGAGTAATACAGAGCATATTCTCCTCGTAGATTTTAATGATTCTATAAGACTGTGACGCATTGTACATAATATATTACCATAATCAGGAATACAGTATAATGAAAATTAATAAAGGCTGCAGTTTATGAAAATGTACAGAAGAAAACATTTTTTTTTATATATAAATATCACTATTAAGCTGTGCCGTCAACAAAATAAGTTATTAAGTAACTATAAATATATAATTGTACGTCTATATCATCAGAGTGACATGTGAATGTGGACCTGGGAGTTGGTTTTGGACCTCTGGTGATAAAAATAATATAAATATCCGTTTATTATAACAAATATCTAGTGCAGACATATGTAGTACATTCACCCACACACACACGCACACACTTAAATACTTCAATTCTATTATTTTTCATTACTTATTTTTTTCACTTCATTATATATTATCTATATCTACATATACTATTCTACTATCCAAAGAGTTTTTTTTTGTTTCTTTGTCAGGCGCTAGTCAGGAACTACAGTATCGAATTGAAAATCATTTAATGCTGGATAGTCCATTTATCTAGAAAGGCCATAGGCTATAAAACATCACGCTATGACTAATAGGAGCGGAGTATTCATAAAAAATGATGCTAAAACGAAAATTTATTCTTTTTGTAAGATTACGTTTTATCCGCCTCTTATACAATTAAAGTTACGTAATAATCATGTATGACGCAATTTTTCCTCTTAAAAGTTAAAAATATATTATAAAACAAAGTCCCCGCCGCATCTGTCTGCATGTCTGAACGCGATACTCAAAAACTACCCAACGGACTTCGATGAAATTTGGTATGGGGATAGTTTGAGACCCTGGGAAGGACATAAGGTACTTTCAATCCCGCGAAAATATAAAGCGGGACTTCAATCCTGGAAAATGTATCTCGGGAAAACATTTTCACGCGGGCGAAGCCGCGACCAAAAGCTTGTTAACAAATATAACAGCTAGTGTTTCAGAGTGAGCGTAGTTTTAAAGATATTTTCAATGCCTTTTTAAAAAATGTAAAAATATTTATAGGACTGTGCTAGGTCTACCTATATATTATATGGAGATCGTCGGACAAATGTTGCTACAACTCAGAATCGTAAAGCGCCATCTAGTGTTTTTTATTGCAAATAATTGATTTCCGGAGCATTTGTACTGCACGGTTTCGAAGCTGCCATTCCACTTCCTAGTATACTCGAAGGTTACCAGATGGCGTTGAGTACTGATTTTTGCATATACGAGTGCCGCCACGCCTAGTTGTAGGCGGCGTTCTTGTTATGGGCAGTTTTTTACCATCGCATCTCGCAGTCAGCTCCGGAGGAAACCTGCGAAAGTGGTACTGGGGTCCCCTGGCTTAGCGACTGCAGAGACCTGGAGGAAAGTTGAGAGGGGAAATCTAGGGAGGGGAAGTGTAGGGGAAGGAAAAGGAACCTTAGGATGGGTGGAGAAGGCCAGAGAATGTTCGCGAGCCTTTATTGGCCTCTATAGTCTATGTGTAGTTACAATCAAGCCTCTTTTTTGTGTTTTATTTTTTTGGAGGCACGCTAATTCTCTAAATTTGTAAGTCAATAATTTTGTAATTACATTTTAGATACAGAAGTGAAGAGTTTTGGAATTTTGACAGTAGTATACGGTGAAACTGTCGAACGGATTTGGATGACATGTGATGCTCAGATAAATGTTCTTCGGGTTTAACATATTAGAGTAGCAGTAGGAGTTTAACATATTGAGTTATTTATAGACTCCTTGTACGTAACTGCGTGTAACACCGAATTTAATTGCTAAGATTTCGATATTAAAATGACACGAGTATTTTAAATTTTAGTTTACGCCATAGTGATTGACGCACCTCACAAAATATTGAAAATTTTATTGAATAATGTCAGAAATTCTACCTCTGTCTATCTGCTGGAGTATAACCGTGAAGTTGCAGATTGCGAATGTCCTTGAACGGGTATCGCGTCGCAAACACGGCTAAGTATTTTATCTCTCCTGTACCAGCAGACCCAAAAGAATGTAACATATAAGGTCAGTCGGGGTAAGTGCGCCATAAAATTATCATAGCTGGATTCAATGCAAAATAATTTCTTTTCGTGCTGACTTAAGAATGTAATTTTATTAATTTAAGAATATTTGGTATTTTGTGATAACGACCTATAGCCATTCAAGGAAATCAGACAATAATTTAATAATATTTTGCTCAAAGTAAAAAAGATGGTAGTAGGCGAACTTGCCTCCGGAAATGGGGTAAGTGCGCCTGTGTAAAAAAAAACGTCAATAACAGACATTATAAAGAAAACACTCATTTTAGTCCATAGAAAAATAATTTTTACCCGCATTGCTCTTGGATAATTTTTTATAACTCAATATTATAACAAACTATGGCTGTCAAATCAAATTCGGGGCAAGTGCGCCATATATTTCTAAATCAGGGCTTCAAAACATTTTACCCATTTTTTATTGCTATATGTAGGTATTAATATTCGAGTTTTATGTACGGATATGTTGTTATAAAGAAATGGTAGCTTTAATACGAAATCCATTTTATTTCTAAAAACTAAAAAACATACAATTATGTAGGAATTAACATTTTTGAATGCGTTATAACTCAAAAACTTAGAATTTGGCCTTATAAAATTTTTCATTTCTGCTTTTGTAAAAACGAACCATTTAAAACAAACAAATATCCGACGAATTAACTAATACAGTTTTATTTAAGTCGGTTCAAAACAAAATACCTTGAGTACAAAAAATGATGCTGTTACATTTTAATAATAATAAGTCATATTAGTAAAACTTATTCTCAAAAAAGGTTGGTAATATATGGTTTAGGGGTAAGTGCGCCATACGACTATTAACTGTGGCGCACTTGCCCTACTCGACAATTTTGAAGTGCATTTTTTCGCATTGCTAAAAAAACCTTTATTTTAGTATATATAGATAAAATTCGGACAGGAAGTTAAAATAAAAGGTTTAAACTATGTACTCACCTTACTGGTTTACAGAAATATGTTAAATATCTTGAAATATTTGATTTTATCTTTCACGGGGTCATCTCTGTTTACAGGTCTAAATGACACTTAAAATAAAATGGCGAATAAATCGTATTAAAATGAACAGAGCCCTTTGTGTTTTTAGTGGAACTCCATTTCAGTTAGAAGCATAGATATAAGATTGCGATAATTGTATAACATCACTAGTTTTCGATTTTTTTAGGGCAGGTGCACTTACCCCGTCGGCGCACTTGCCCCACCTGACCTTAAGTAGGCAGTAAAATGTTCCAATATTGAAATTATTTTATTATTTCAAAAATGGTATAATTCAAGGCAGGTTACGGGAAGATGTCTTTTATAATAAATAATTTGTCTATAATAAGTTTCAGAATAACTTATGAAAACATGAAAGCGAAATAATTTAAGGAGTATGGTTCAATAAGCCAACAAAATCCCAGCCTGTACCTTTGCCTCATTTCAAGATTCGTACATGTACCCAAAACTCTAGTCAACATGACGATGTAATCAGATTCTAAGAATCAAGGAAGTGAAATACCTGGAATTGTTTGAATGAACGGCTGAACTAAATAACATGCTTTTTCTGGTGGGATACAGAGGGTAATTGGTTTCAAGAAAATGTTATATAATTCAGCTACCGTCTTCTATGTGTAACGTACGTATCTGTATTCCCTTGTTCCACATTGGTGCTCAGTGCGGAGCAGGGACACTTTTATACTACGGCTAGAAGGCGTATCATGTGCAGAATTGCCATATTGCGCAAACATTTAAGATTATCTACGGATAGTCTTAATAATGTTCTAAGAGTTCGTCAATTACATATACATGAATACAAAGTTATGTTAAGTAAATCTTCGAGACTTCCAACAGAGATCTATATTAACAAAAAGTTCCAGTTCCATGCACACCGCCCCATATACAACAAGGTCACTAAACTATATACCATCGATAATAACTTAGTGAATGCGTGCTTAAAATCTCGTAAGTGGGACTCTATCCTGCGCCCTACAATTATAAAAACAGTTAGACGAGTTTGCTATCAGTTTTATTTATTTTTATTCAGTTTAAAGCTAATTTTTCACTTTGAATTCGTCAAATCAAGTTTCTTATGTTATGTAATTGTAACATTGGTTTCCTAAGATACAGCCTTCGTATAGTATACCCCTGATAATTTAGTATGTAAAATAATTCTCGTGATAAATTTTAATAATTTTTCGATATTTTAAGACTTTGTAAATCTGATTTTATAATAAAGAATTTGTGTTTTCATTTCATTCTGACTGTACATACGTAAGTATTATATCCTTAACAGTCTTATCACGATTCCTGGCGCTGTGGTACTCACGGCTGATGGCACAAACTTTGTTTAAACAAATCTAAATATAGTTACAAACCTATCGTGCTGCCGCGTTGTGAGTGAACAGATATTGGAGATGTTACTCGTTTTAAAAGTATTTGTGTGTTCGTGATTATCCTTGTTTTGTGCGGTTAGATTACATTTTCAAGTGGAATTCGCATTATTTCAACTGACGTGTGTAATAAGTGTGATTAGTGGCATACAAGTAGCAGTCTCTTCAGTAAGTAATATATTTAACTAAGGGTTTAGTTTACAAAAGTTTAATATTAAGAAAAGTCTATTATAATTTATAATATCGGCCTAAAACATAGGCAAAAGATAAAAGTATAGGTAACACATAAAGACATGACAGAACATCCCCTACAATCATTAAAACTGGTTTGAAAATAGGAGAACTATGTTACAAAATAATTATGACGTCGATTTAGACAAATACATATATCGCGCCTTTAGAATTTCGGTAATTACACGAAAGTCGATGTTGCATTCGATAGTTTGTCACTTTTCAAATGTTGTGGATTATAAAGTCAATTTAACGGTTTTTTTGCACTTGCGTCATTGTTATTCTAAAGGTGCGATAGGAATGAGCATTATGGAAGTTTTCGCAAGCGCCTCCTCGAAATCATGTGGCGAAAATTCGTTTAACAACCAATCAAACGTTTTTATAGGCTCCTACATCATCATTAGCGCAAGTCTCCTACGAATTCTTTATAGTTTCAATCAACAAAATACTTGAGACACCTTACGCGTAGTAATGTTAATTACTATAATTACAAATCCACATACATTATGCCCTTTGTCGCGTTGCCTGTTCTCATTCTAGTAACAAAATGTAGTTAGTTGCTAATAATACTAGTTCACTATCAATTTTGTAAATGAAGCTACATATATAGAAGGTTAAACAATATTTCACTAGCACGTTTCCATTTTGTTGAATTCATTTTATTAGAAACTGCGCCTCTAACTGCTAATTTAGATAATAATTTTGTGACGCACAAAATCAAAGTGAATCTACAAAATAACACATTAGTTTTTTATATTTCAGATAAAATCTTTTAAACTTACGATCATTTTATAATGCAGTAAGTATATATTATATAATTAATTTGAAATTAAATTCAATAACAGTAAGTACTCGAAGTACTGAAAAAGTGCCTATTTCATAAACAGAGCAAATGTTATTTATTGCGCAAAATAGTATAAGTATATAATTTACATATATCCATAATATGTACATAGTTACTTTTATTGTAATATTGAAACACGTTTAAATAGTAAACCATGACGCCACGCGGTTGTACATTTTTTTATCTCGCTTAAAATTGGTTTAGGTAACATGTCGCGATCAATTTGGGGGCCGTTCAAGTATTACGTAACGCAATTTGGGGGGAGGGGGGTCTTGTAAAACGTTACGACGCGTTACAGAGGCGGGAGGGGGGGGGGGGGCTCGATGCGTACAAAGCGTTATGTAACATTGTTTTTTTTAATAACAAAGGTATTTTAGCGACTTTCCGGTATTATTCGTAAAATAATTGCGAATATTAGAAAAGTAATTTAACTTTAGAGTTACATAACTTTTGGAGGGGGGGTGGGGCGTTGGCGTACAGGAAAACCACCCCTTAACAGGAAACAGAAATTAAGACAGATGTAAATAATATTAAAAGGGAAGCCGGTAGGAACCTGGTTGTATGGTTGTTTTCTTTCTTCCCTGCCAGCCCGAGCTGGCTTCTTTGTTTACTAAGTATATTTTTCATTTATTTTATTTTCAATATAAATTGTCTAATTTAATTAAGTAATAATTAAATATTCTCATGTACCTTGACTTATCATAAGTGCAACTATGTTCTCCTACGTGATGAATAAAGCATTTTTTTTTTTTTTTTATGGACGCTTCGCTACTGATGGGTGGGACCTAGTGACGAGCACCCAACACATGGCAAGTAGAAAATAGCGTGTTGTCTCCGCCCATTCACGCACACAATGATTAGATCGTCGATGCGCTGCCGTCGGCTGCGGCTGTCTGACAAATTGTGATTGTATGTACGAACGCAAGGATAGCAGGGGCCTTATTCTCTATCCCGCACGTTATTTTAACAGTGCGTAACAAGCACGTAACACAACGCGTCATGTTTAGGACTATAGAAATTTGGCTTACAGAATACCATTCCACGCACATTTCTCGAAGATAACATGACACCGCCGCGTTACGCGTTTACACTATCATACAGAATAAGGGCCCAGCTCTACGCCGGACTCTACACAGTACTTACTAGTGCTCAATTCAATTCAAATCAGACAAATCTTCTCCCATACTATTTACCAGAGTTGGGCAATATGTAATTAGATTTAAAATTAACGATTACGATTACAAATTTAATTCTAAAAGTTATTTCAAAATTCGATTAACGATTACAATTTTATTATATAATTTATAATTGGATTAACTGTTATATTTTTGTAATCCTGATTGGTTAATATTACTTTTTTATTATACATTTAAAGAAAGTTAAATAAACTAAGAAATTGTACATAACATACATTTAGGTTTTTATTTTAGTACGTAATCAGATTTTCAACAACATTTTTTAATTAAAAATAGACTCAGGAAACGCTACAATTCAGTTTTTGGGTGATATACTTACATTAACTTTAAATTCGATTTTGGAGCAACTCTCTTTTCAAACACGAACAGTGAAACGCACTTACAGAAGTTATCACGTTACTACGATTAGTAATTTTATTATTGTAATCTCGATTGACGATTAAATGCAATTACTGTGAACGTAATCGGATTACAGATAATTCCAATATTATTTAATTTCGCCGTACACTGGTATATGTCGGCGCTGGGGCAGAGGTTTCCCCCAATTCCATGGTAAAGAGAAACACCAAACTTCACTTTTAACTTTTTATAATTAGTAACCCGAGGTATAGAAAACGACTGTGTCTGGCTGCTCAAATGCTCAGTTTAAATACTCTCCATTAACCGTTACAAAGTTTAGACATTCAATACATTGCTTGAATATAATATGATTTAACCAAAGTTTACTCGTAATTTAAATTAAACAATTCTTACAATAAATTGTTAATTATTTACAATATTTTAAACCAAGAATAGGTAGCGATGGGATAGAATAAACAAAGATACTTAATTATTCCGGAACTGGTGACAGTGAGGAAATAACTTAAATCTAAAATTGTAAATTAAATACTTTAAAATGGTACAAACGTGCAGTTTACATTTAAATAATCAAATATGAATTTCAGAACATGTTTTGTTTTTATATAAAATCAAACTTATAATAAGGATGTCTAACAAATATAATAAATTGAACATCATGATTATAATACGTAAGAATTACAAAAACATTCAAGGAAATCAATAATTAATATAAAACAAATTAAGGAACTCTTGAAATTACATAAATAAATCGCTTTAGTTCATTTCCGATATAATATAATATTTTAGTTATGTTTCGTGACAATAGATGGCGGTACAAGGGTGCGCCCATATATACGTACCGGCCTATATAGGTTCGTAGAAAGCTACTCAACTATGTAAACAACAAAATTCAAAAGCTTGGAGGCCAGAAGGTAATACATCCCTTACCAGTTTCAAACAAATTTTCACTAAAAAAATAAACTGTAATAAATACGTAGCGCAATGAATTCATCAAAGATATGTGTACTGTATTATACTATGACCTAAAAACTTTATTGTAATTGCTTACACTGTCCTTCGAAACGTTTCTAATATAAGTAGTAGGTACTCACCAAATATTTCCCAGCTCTATGAGGTCGTGGCCGCTGCTTCACGGCGGCGTTTCGTCGCGCACACGGCTTTGTGATCACGATGTTGGGCGGCGCGCGCGCCGGCCGCACACTCCTTACGTCTCTATTTCTTTTTTTACGCGTTTCATCCACAATATAAAAGCTCAAATCCGGTCGAGCCATTTTAAACTGATTAATTATAATTAATTATTATTAAAAAATATTTTCGGAATCGCGACTGATTCCTATTGAAGTCCTCTGTGTTAATCAGGGCACTCATATATGTATCTGTATTTATAGGGGGTTAAGGAGACGGCGCGGCGCGGCGCAGCATTTGCAACAATACGTAAAGGATATCTAATCTGATCGGAAGCGATAGCGTCACGCGCGGCTACGGCCCAGACGGTCCATCGTTGCATCACCTTGCATAAACGTGTTACCGTGGTTCTGAAGTCCTAATGCCAATTCTAGACACACACTCACGTGTTTCAGTTACAAAATGTTCGTGTTCAGTCACAATGTGTAATTATTTGCACCAGTATGACTAGACGTGTATCTCCCGTGTTGGGGTAGGTCGTAGGCGCCGCGCTTGCATCAACTGTAAACTAGCAAATATGAAAATTAAAATACAAAATACTGCGCAGCACTGCATTCTTCCTTCGTAATTTACATTTTGATGTATATTACTTTTATGATTCCTAATAAAGGTACACATATACATACATATACAGGCATGTCGTAGACGAACGTGCCACCAGGAGCTACCGATAGGCAGAGTTAGGCAAAAAGTAAGTGTATTACAAAATAACGAATAGAAAATATAATTATAATTTATTAAAAAAAAAAACAAATTTAAATTAAACTTTCGGAAAACTTTCAAAACGAGATTTTAGGCGATATACTTACACTTTTAATTATATTTTTAAAACAATCCTTTTTTCAAACATAAACTAACGTAGAATACACTCGCAGAAGTGATTACGTAACTGTGATTACTAATTAATGTAATCAAGATTAGATAACGTTTACAATTGATATTTAAGTAAGTAATTGGAATATTCCTAATCCCAATGAGATACGCATTTAAATACAAAAGTAATAGTTAAGTTCTACACTGGTTCCATGACTATTCTCCCTGTGTAGCACTTAGTATTTTTAAACTTAAGTTGCCTACCCAATGACTATACCGGTTAGTGGCTACAATGCCCTCCTGAGACAGCGGTGCTTTACCTTCCGAGCGAAACATGTACCACAACACCTTATGGGGCTACACTTACAGAGCCTGCACACACATTACATTTGCATTTACATTTACTTGTGGTAGGGTATATTTTATATATGCCCAGATAGCAAAAACCGATCATAAGGTGTTAAATCCCGCTATAGTGGCCCATGTAAGAGTGTGGCGTTCCGAGATCAACCTGTGTGTATCTAGTTCCGACAGGCCGGCATAATTGATTCGACTATCGAGGGGTAATCATTTTTCGTCAGTCGACATTCTATGCGACCCCATTTAACATCAGGTGTAGTGGGGTCACATTGCCGTAGCCGTATAAAAAAGAACAAAATAGCCACAGAGCTGGGCATTATGTATGTATGTACACGCACGTACAAGTACGATACACCTTACGGAACACAATACTTATAAGTTATAAATGTTAATGGCTCCGATCCTAAAAAAAATGCAGTGACGCCCTTAAACGATGCGAAGACTCGGGCGGTAGCAAATAAAAACGTCCCCGATTTTATGTTTTTTCAATAAGAAAGAAAGAAAGAAAGAAAATATTTATTTATAACAAGCAAAATTACATAATATAATCGTCACAAAAGCGAACCCAGCTCAGCAAGAAACATTGCATTGTTAGTTTTTACATGGTGGTGAACTAAATAAAAAAATAGCAAGTTCATTTTGAGTTTTAGATAAGGGTCCACAGGTGTCTTGGCCTCAGGGGCCCCGGTGCTCTTTACTACCTAACCAAACGGTGTCTACGCCCCTGGCCTCATGAACTGTTCACAGAGCACAATTTTACAACGCTCACGGCGCGGCGCGACGGCATATAGAGGCGTGGCCTCTGTTATTGGCTTAATTGTACCGTCACCACTCACGACTCACGCCACCATGCCCGCGTGCCCTGCCCAACGCTACTTCAAGCTTCGAAGATTTCATGAAACTAATCACCTTATCGGTTAAGATTTTTGGCATTATGATTGAATAGCTGTAGGGTATAAGTGTATAGTGTTCAGTGCGGAGGCGGCGGAGGGTGAAAGTTTTCAAAAGATAACCCGAGACAAAAAAAAATATTGTCTTAGTTAACATATCGCAGCCAATAGGGTACCGGACTCATTTTTGTTCTTTACTATTATCAAATATTTACATAATATAAATTATAACACATAAGGAATTATTGAAATCCGGTATAAAATCGACAAGTTATAAGTCTTTGAATTTCGGTGGAAGGGGTAATTAACAAGAAACAGTAAAGAGACGAAATACCCACATGTGACGTCATCGGGAATTACGACGCGTGCAAAAGAAAGAGATGAAGCGATATCCCCACCTCGCGCCCACTTCTGCACATTACAATATTTTAAATATGAATTACTCGCTAAGTTTTTAACCAATATTTATGCAGTTTTCGCAGGAGTGCTTCTTTTTCGTATTATTAACCATTACATATAGAATAATGTACAAAATCAAGCATAGGCCGGTCCCGTATTTAGCTGAAAACAAAAACTAAGACAAACGTAAGTAAACCTAAAAGGGAAGCCGGTAGTAATCTGGTTGTATGGACACTTCGCCACTGATAGTGTTATAGTCGAAACGGCCGCCTGATCGAGCACATTATCGTCCTTTGTCCGTAGAATGACGCAATTAGTGAGCGCACACACACATTCACGCCTTTCACCCCCAAAAGGATACGCAGAAGGGCAATTAGTGTAGTAACTTTTCGCCAAGTCTATTCTGTCCCATGCATTGATAGGCGATGAGCCTATTGTGGCATCGTAGTTCGTACACAAATAACAAACCCAGGGTTTGTCGGCCCGGGGTCTGGATTTTTATATATAGTACCCTATATACTTCAGTTTATCGCGGCAAATTAATCATGAAATACATAAACAATAAGATAAATTTGATGTTCACAATACTTTTCCCCTACAACGTAACAAAACACTTGGCAACTTGACATTACGACCGAGATTTCTCATATCGGTTTGGAGAAAAATATTAATTTAATCCAGTTACTTATAAACAGTAAAATTGAAATTTAATGTTTTTACGAAACGTATGTAACTATTCAGTTAATGACATACAATAAATCAACAATACGAAAGAAGGTAATAATAAAAGGCGGCCTGAAGTACCTACTACATTTCACATCACAGAAAAGATTGACTTCGCTAATTGTTGTATATTTTTTATTTTTATACTGCTTTTTTAATGCTACTTAAATGTTTCATACGTATAATATGTATGTTTCGAAAAAAACAGTAAATTAAATTCCACAGTGTATTATATATAGTTATTAGTCATAAAATTCATTGTTTCTAAATGATCTGAGTGCTTGGCGTTATTTTACAGTGGTTTCAGCGTGCGCGAAGTCAGTGCACATCGTTGCAAGATTAAACAAATGTAGCAGGACTCAAGATTACGTAATCGTAAAGACAGCGATATTATATTAATATTGAGTCATATTAAGTTGTGGTTACATCTTGTGTACGTACAACCTTTTGCTAATATTATAAACTGATATTTCTAAACCTAGAATTTGGATGAAATTTTTAATACAGATACATAAGGCTACTTTTTTTTCCGGAGAACACAGTGGGGTAGTTATAGGTACTGGAACTACGACTTTCCACGTGGTACTGAGTCGCGTAGCATTGTTTTATTCAATTTGTTTCGGGCTCACCCATCTGCACTTTTTAAATGTCTGATAGCTAGAGGCTATAGTTGCAAAGACTTTTTGTTTTAAAAAGTAAAGGTATTTTTTAAGTAGGTACTACATGTAAGTAAAACACTAAGGTAACAGTTAGCGATATAGATTATAGACCACCTACCCACACATAGAATGAAATAAAATGAAATGAAATGATTTATTTGAATCTGTAAAATGTTATACATTATTTAGATTCCGTCAATATTAACTCTACCAACAGTTCGGAAAGCAGTTTTCACCAGAGAAGAACGGGCAAGAAACTCTGGTGTTGCTCTTTTCAATCTGGGGCCTTATTCTCTATCCCGCATGTTAATTTGATAGTGTGTAACAAGCATGTAACACAACGCATCATGTTTAGGACTATAGAAATTTGGCTTACAGAATACCATTCCACGCACATTTCTCGAAGATAACATGACACGGCCGCGTTACGCGTTTACACTATCATACAGAATAAGGGCCCAGTTTAGGGAAAAGACTACATACAGTACATGATAAAGTGAGAAGAGAAAAAAAAAGTTTAGAGCAGTTCATTTATAGGCTCGTGAAATAAGGAATAAATGGGCGTAGCAAGAGTACATACAAAGAGTAAAATCGACCAGGAGACCATTGTTTTGTTCATTAGCTTTATCTGCAATAAATTGTAATCATTTCTCGTAACGCGATCGTTGTTTAGCTGATTCGCCCGCGAGCGCACGCCCAGAGGCGCGGCGCGGATTCACGCAGAGTATCATACTGAGTTTACTCGTAGCTTTGTAACCTCACTGTAGCAATCCATAGCACCATCTATTAAAAAATCCGATTTGAAGAACAGGAACAAATTACTATATTGTGTTTATCAGGGACATGTCTATCCGTTTGTCGAATTTCATCCAAATCCGTTTAGCGGTTTCTGCGTATTTCTATAGAATAGAAACATTCACATTTATATAATATTAACAAGTTTTTTTTGTGTATGAATACTCGTTATAATATCAGATACATACAGAAAGCTCGGCGTGTTATAGCTATGACGTAACGTGAATCACGCGGCGCATGCACACTGTGACACATTACCACCAACATGCAAGCACTGTTGTATTCCAATTGATGGATATTGTGACCTTCTTTAATTGCCATTATCTCATGAATACTAATGTTATTGACGAACGTAATGCAGATTATGTAATATGTACTACACACCTCTCAGTCGTACAGGTCAGTGGTCACACGTCTCCAGCAGCGGTTTGAATATATCACAAAACAAACCCCTACAGTGTTGGCATATCTTTTAAGTTATTGTGCTTGTACACTTTTATAACAACTTTCCTACTTCCCACTGAGATCAAATCTTAAAATATGGTTAAAATGCAATCTAGTTATGCAATATGGCGTTACGAAACCTCGGAATGCTAAGACTAATGTTTTCTATACAGCGGCGGCCAACTCCGCACTTCAGTGCGGAATTGCGGTTGTTTATACTTATAGCATACTTATAGCATTCGTTTTAATTGAGGAACCAAACTACTAAACCAATTCAGAAAAAATATTATGGGACTAATTTGGAAGTAAATTGTTTCAGATAAAAAATATTTTTCCAAATCGGTTAATAAACTACTGAGTTCCGAGATAAAAGATATTTTTAAAAATACGCGTCAAATTGAGATTGTTTTTTTAATAAATTATTTATTAGCCTCAATAACCCGGTATGGGCAAGCCCCACCCCCTAAAATAGGTATTTTTATGAATTCATAATAATAATATTATACAGCGGCGATAGCCTAGTTGGGTGTGAATCGCTCTGTCGAGTCGAATGTCCGCAGATTGAAATCCCAAGGACACACACCTCTCACTTTTCTAAACTTATGTGTGTATTCTTTGTGAATTATCGCTTGCTTTAACGGTGAAGGAAAAACATCGTGAGGAAACCTGCATACCTGAGAAATTCTCTATAGGAATTTTCGAGGGTGTGTGAAGTCTACCAACCCGCACTGGGCCAGCGTGGTGGACTAAAGCCTAATCCCTCTCAGTAGTAGAAGAGGTCCGTGCCTAAAAAACAGTAGGACAGTATATACTTAATACAGGGCTGATATTATCATTATATGTAATATGTATTTTAATCCTAAAACATAACGGACTTTGCGAGTACTCTGCATAAAGGGGCTAAAGATCTCTCCGAAACGCGCTCAAACATTAACGGCGTGTACGACTGTTGGACACTTACTGCCCGCAATGTAGTCTATCTTGAAGCCGCTTAATTATAGTAGTAATAGTAGTATGTAAGCGAACAGCTACCACTGCTTTCAAGGCTCGTTTAATCACCTTTTGCGACAGGCAAGGGATACCGTGGCGGCAATTTCAAGATGCCCCGATCCACAGGGCCCAAACCCCACCCTACGGGCCAGTGCCTTGACAGAAAAATGCTAAAATTTGCAAATATTTGCAATAATTTGCAGATGTCTACGCGTGGCCCTTACCATGCGGCCAACGCTCTTCTCAGAGTGCGGTTGTATAAAAAAAAACAAGTTTTAGCTTTCAACGCGAACTTAATAATTAAAATACGTCAAGATGTACCTAATTATTATTGGCATTAGGTACAATGAGGTTTACTAGATTTATAAACCACGCAATGGAGACATGCCACTGCGCCAGTTAGAGCGGAGATGCAGACTTGGAAAACGTAGAGTTCAGCTGTAGTAAGGCGCGATGCACAGCGACCAATCACAGCGATGCGCGGCGACCAATCACAGCGATGCGGAGAGGTGTGGTGGCGGGCGCGGCGCCCCAGCATCTTCGGCGCGTGCGGCGCGATAACATCATTACAGTGTCTGCTTAACCAAAGGACAGTTGCATTCCGATACAATTTAATTAAACTATTGTTTCATTAACCCATTGACACATTTTAAAACCAAATAATGGCGGGACAGCAATCAAGTTTCGAAATTGTGAATGAAATTCCTAAAAAAGTGAATAAAACCAGAAAATCGCGCCCGGCGCGCGGGTTCGCGCCTAAATTTGTAGTTTCAAAACAGAGTGCACGACAAAACGCTAGAAGACAGCTTAGTAGTGCCGGGAAACATCTGGTGAGTACCTATACCGCCGTAGCTATGTTATTTAATTTAACAATTACTTATTCAAAAGGTTTGCAAAATAGTGCATAAAAGTATAATACAGTTAGCGCGGAGCACAAATATTCTACTTAGATAATTCTAGATGCGGTGAACCATGCAATATTTGAACAGAGTTACATTTTACTGCATTATTTAATTTCATCTGTTTTGTTAAACTGTGTGTGATTTTATTGATTAGGTAGAGTTAAGCAAAAATATTTAAACAAATTAATCGATAAGTTTCTTGCATTACCTTTATTATCTTACGTATAATTTTCTGTATTTTAATCGTAGTTTAGGTACTGCAATTATTATATGAGTATTACTTGAGAATTAACATAAAAATAAATTTACGCCTTCACATGTCTATGCAGTGTACTCAGGTACTGAGTTCGATGATGGCCCACATTGTGTATGACAGTTGGTCTACAATAAGTAGACAGTAGAGTTTCAAGGACGTCCTGTGTCGATAGGTAATTTATTGCCGACGACACACCCTCAAAAGTTCAGGACCGTCTGTTTGACCGTTATCAGTTGTGTGCTCGAGCCACGATGATAGCTTTAGTTCATAAACAAGTGTGCGTCTTTGCACTATTAGCAATTTCATGCGTTGATTGAAATTGCAGTTTAAGTAAAGCAGGCGCTAAGGAGAAAAGCCTCTGTGTAAGCTACATTATTTATATATAGAACTGGATGGCACATGTGCATCACTTTATGTTAAGTGTCCTTCACCATCCACAAACACAGGTCATAAGAGAAGAATCACTACTAGTTTTGAGGCTTTAATAATCCATCCTAAGTTAACTCTTAATTATAGCAGGAAAATGTTAATATTGCAAATGGCCGCCCCGCCCACTTTACTATGCGATATTGATCAGGCGCACCGCGCTTGCAAAAAAGTGCACGATCACAATACACTCTGATGCTTGTATTTTATTAACAAGAATTATTATGACTTATGAATTTGGTATTTTATAATATTGTTATGATCCGATAGATTTTCAACGGTTGTTGATTTTAGCATTAAAAGTATATTGTTTTTACATTTTCGTAGTAACTTGTTATTCTCATGACGAGGTTTCCGACTTACTAGTGAATTAGCATAGGGTATAGCGTGCAGCCATTCAATAGTAAGAAATATTAAAATAAAAAAAAATTACATATTATATTAATAGCGAAATTGATTTCTTGTTTTTTTTATTCACGACTGAAGCGCTGCATCTGTAATCGGCGCACGCTGTGACTAAATCACGGCGCGGCGCCTCTGTTTTTAAGGAAAATTATATATTAATTATAAAATACTAGCTTTTGCCCGCGGCTCCGCCCGCGTTATAAAATTTTTCAGGCTAAAGTTTTCCGTTATAAAAGTAGTGGTTTCCCGGGAGCCTATGTTCTTCCCAGGGTCTCAAACTGACTCCATACCAAATTTTATCTTAATACGTTGGGTAGTTTTTGAGTTTAACACGTTCAGGCAGACAGATGCAGCGGGGACTATGTTTTATAATATATTTTTAGAACTTTTTAAGAGGTACAATCCCGTCATACATCTTTGTTGCATAACTTTAACCGTTTACGCAGCGCACGCAACGGAAGCTCTGAAAACTAATAAATTGTCCCCGTGTTTGCAACATGTTTCATTACCGCTCCGCTCCTATTGGTCATAGCGTGATGATATATAGCCTATAGCACTCCACAAATAAAGGGCTATCCAACACAAAACGATTTTTCAGTTCAAACTGGTAGTTCCTGAGATTAGCCATTACTGCTCCGCTCCTATTGGTCATAGCGTGATGATATATAACCTATAGCACTCCACAAACAAAGGGCTATTCAACACAAAAATAATTTTTCAGTTCGAACCGGTAGTTCCAGAGATTAGCCATTACTGCTCCGCTCCTATTGGGTATAGCGTGATGATATATAGCATATAGCACTCCACGAACAAAGAGCTATCCAACGCAAAAAGAATTTTTCAGTTTGGACCGGTAGTTCCTGAGATTAGCCATTACTGCTCCGCTCCTATTGGGTAATGCGTGATGATATATAGCCTATAGCACTCCACGAATAAAGGGCTATCCAGCGCAAAAAGAATTTCTCAGTTTGGACCGGTAGTTCCTGAGATTAGCGCGTTCAAACAAACAAACAAACTCTTCAGCTTTATATAATAGTATAGATTACAATAAGATAGTTATTTTTTTCTTTCAAATATGAGAAAGACGTGGTATCCCCGAGGCTCTTTAAGCAAGCAGTACCCGACACGGAGCCACCTTTGGCGACGAGGGCGCAGCGGGTATCTAGGCGCCTTCGCCACAATGTTTCATGAGACCAATTTCTGAATTTAGGTATATCATGTAATCAATAAGCCACGTTTTACGTCGGCAAAGGATTTAAAAGTGCTAAGGAGATAATACATAATATGTATTTATTGCCTACTCAATGTTATATTTTTGTTTTATAGTCGAATTTGCCCAGAGTCCACGGCCACAACTCAAAGCTACCACGACTGGTAAAGCAAACAATGAAAAGCAACAACCATTATCCGATGGTAAGTTTACTTTGAGATTAAGGGTATTTCTTAACACTCAGGGTACACAGGTATGTTACCTGATGGTAAGTGGGTGCCTATAATAATATACACTGCCCTGCAGGACCAGCTTATTCGCCTCCGAGATGTGTCAGAGGTCAACCTATAACGGTCCACAGTTCTTAAACAATGTAGACTGCCACTAGATCTACATGGCAACAATTTTTTTTTATTTATGTTGAATGACGAGCCGAGCTTGCTACTCGCCTGGTGGTAAGAGATACGACCGCTCCCCAAAGAAACACTACCATCTACCATCTACCATCTACATCGCCAGTGATTTTTATCCTATGGCAGCACTCACTGAATCTTTGTCAAATCTAAAGCTAATATGTACAAATTACATTCCCTGCTCATTCCCTCAAATGCCCTAAATATCACGGATTTCCATATCGACGGTTCCAAAGATCAAAATCACATCTGCAAAATGCTCTTTTTGTAGTATGAAAGCTTTAAGTGAAAATATAAATATCAATTACTCATTTCAAAACTATTGATTGTTATCAGAAAATAATTTCTATTTTGAGGTGAGTAATTGATATTATTTATATTTTCATTTTATACTGCAATTAGACATTTTACAGATGAGATTTTGTTCTTTGGGGTAAAGAGAACTATTGTAGGGACCTTCGATGCTTTGCCGCTGTTGTCACATAAAATATAAAATCGTTTCTTTAGCGGTTCATATGTGCATTCAATATTAATCTGTAAAAGTCTAAAATTTTCAGTATTTTAGTTATTTTGAAATGCATGAACAAATAATAACATTCATAAATCAATAACATAAAACAAATAATAATAATAATAATATCAACCCCGTATTATCATATACTGTCTCACTGTTGGGCACGGGCCTCCTCTACTACTGAGAGGGATTAGGCCTTAGTCCACCACGCTGGACTTCACACACCTTCGAAATTCCTATAGAGAACTTCTCAGATGCGCAGGTTTCCTCACGATGTTTTCCTTCACCGTTAATGCAAGCGATAATTCATAAAGAATACACACATATTTTTTTAGGAAAGTCAGAGGTGTGTGCCCCTGGGATTTGAACCTCTGGACATTCGTCTTGCAGTCCGTTCCACAACCAACTGGGCTATAGTCGCAACTTGTGTTAGTTACTCATGTTTTGTCAATCTCACAGGATTTTTGTAATTAAGGCTTCTTATAAACTTTTTGTGGCGACAGCGGTTAGATTCTTTTGCATTTCACAAATTCACTTTGCGGAGTCGTTGTTAATAAAAATGATTGCAGATGGTGGTGGCGGGATCCAGAGTGGATTCGGTGACGACGAGCGCATCTCACCAGTGCCCGAGGTACGAACAATATTACCTAATAACACGAACACCCGCAATTGCACATGTCTTATAGTAAGTAGTCAAACCGCGGAAGGTCTGAGTGACTTGATTCTTATAAGTCAACAGCTAGATTGTTAAAAGAAAGTAATTGTCCATTTACGAACTGACTTCTTTTTTGAGAATCTTTGAATGCAGATTCTAATATCTTCAAGAGAAATGCACGTTCTCTTAAATATTTTTCTCACAGCTCCAACAGTTTGGGTAGTTGTTACTGCCCTCGCTATTCCGTCTAAAACCCACCATATATAGGTATGCATTTTGGCGGGTAGGAAGCGGTAATCACTTGGAAGCCACCTAATCTATTAGTAAACCAGAGTTGTTCCATCTGTGGTCAAGTATTGCTAACGGTCTTTTAACACTGGACGCGTTCGCCTCCCTGTGAAATTATTTGCAATTCGCCAGTGTGATCGGGTTTCAACTGTACCTGACCACAGATAAACAAATCCGGCCTTAGTCAATAAACGTCCCATGCTTGTGATGTGATTACAAAGCAGAAAGCGAAAGAATATACACCAACTTAGTGATTTATTCTACTCCATTAATCACTTCTCTCAGAACAAATTTTATACTTGGCTTGCCGCGAGTCTACTAAACTAAAAGTAGAGGTATTTGCGTCACGAAACTGAATGTGGATTTCATTTAACATTTTAGGTGCCGCCAAAATTGGTAACATACCAGTTAAACAAGATCTCCGCTCTGCATTGCGGACTTGGGCTGTTATCCGCCAACGTGAATCAGCTACGCAACCTTCTAGATTCTTCGAACACCCAGCCGTATTACTACTTCAACTTGACCCTAATCGCCGCTAGCATTATTCTGCAAGTAAGTTCTACGACAATCTTACACTCACTGCGTTTTGTCCTCGAAGGGGTAGACAGACCGGCAAATGCCCCTTGCTACTCTATTTAAGCTGTGTGTATTTCGTCCCATAAAGTATGGAGCCCGGCTCCGGGCTGATACTGAGTACAAATATCAATCACTTTACACAATCCGAGATCAAAACAGAGACCCCAGCTGCACTGCAGTTGTATTGTTATATATCTACCCCATCGAGCTTTCACGCCACTCTTAGAATATAATGACTTACATAATTTCTTTCTATTTAAACATGATTTGGAATATGACAAAACCAAGAAAACTATATTACTATATGCCAAATGAGTTCAACCATCCTTAAGTTATATATTTATTTACTAACGTGCAGCATTTCACTTTTGATATAAATATTAAATACGGACATTATCAGTCTAACTTATAAAAATTTGCCAAAGTTATGTTTAGTTAAAACACAAATTTACTCGATCAGCTGGAAGTCTAAACCCGCCATCTTGCCTCTTAATAAGGTTTAAACTAGGAACACGTGATCTTTCTGACAGCTATTTAACCAATTCTTAATCAAATCTTAAAGCTAAAACAAGTTTATAAGTAAGACTGTATGTATAAATTGGCTTAAGTAGAAATTATATATAATATCTAATTTGACAGATCGCTGTGGGCGTTGGCATCATCATGAACAACTTCTACAAAGTCATTAAAAAGTACATACAAAGCGGGCATTATCAACGACATGACCGTGGTGGGCGTTTACCTGATCACCATCCTGAATGTGTTCATCACGTCGTTCGGCATGGCGACCTCGCTCTAGTGGCCGACTCGTGACCCACGACATCTAGCGACTATAAACTCAAACTTTAAGTCTTAATTTCTTTACCACACTGCTATTTTATGTATTGTATCGCAATTGTTGCTGAAAAAGTGCTCATGGTTAGACAGTTGGAAGGAAGAGACCACGAGGACGAAACCCAGATTTCCAGTGCGTTGAATGTTTATTATAGAAAGCTGTTCATTACATATGAGTTTTGCTTAATCTGTACAGTCTAGTTATAGTAAATATTTAATTACCGTGCCTACTTGTGCTGAACGCTATTAATCATGGATATTTCGGCCTTTAAAAATTTAATATGACGAAATTTTAAAGGCAGAAATATCCATGATTATTAATTATTTTTAGATTTGCTTTCAACTGCGAGAACTAATCACTAACTAGACGTGAATTTAAATTTTTTACTTGCCAATACTTGTTTAGTTACCCAGATTAAAGCCGAAACAAAATGTATGAAAATGGACCTTGAGCTACCACCTTAATACAGCATTTCATCAGGCAAAAGACCGAAGCCGGCGGATAAACATCACAGTGAAGATAATTGAGAGTCACGGTCCTCAATAATGAGGGACCAACTGGAGAGAGATCTCAATTGTAGTAATAAGTAACAAATCTTATGTACTTACTTATGCGCTATGTTTAAGGTAAATTATATTATTTTACTCTTATAAAGTAGTACAATTTAGATGTAATATGAACTTCCTCCGACATTATCACAAATATATTTAAGTTTAGATTATACGTTCATAAGAATATTCCCATAACAAAGAGATCAAAATTATATAGAACGTACTTTGGGAAGATTATCATACAATTTTTTTGCGCTTATGTGATGGTTACTCAATCTGCTGTGAAATAGCAAAACATTAATATAAAATACTTCATCTGTTTCCATATCATGATTTGCACAGTTTTAATGCGATTTTTTTATGTAAATGTATTATTTTTGTATATCTAAGTACGCTGTGACATCTTGTCATACGGACATTTCAAATAAGACAGCGACTTATTACCAACTCCCCGACCCGGCTTCGCACGGGTGCAATATTTCTTCACTATTTAATAAAAATCACTCTATCTTATTAAAAACCGCATCAAAAATCCGTTGCGTAGTTTTAAAGATTTAAGCACACATAGGGACAGAGAAAGCGACTTTGTTTTATACTATGTAGTGATTGGTAATAACTTTTGAGCTAAAATTTGGCTCTGATGTCCGATCTATATATAACTAACTTTGTTCCATAATTATAATGATGCATTTACTTAAGTCTACGACAATACTATTAAGTTTATAATTTAATCGTTCTTTACATTAATTACTTATTTAGATAATGAAGTATTTATTTATTTTAAGATTAGCTTAGACATGTAAATTAGATAAATCCCTACGACGGAGACAGGATTTCATTAATATATTTTGTTCTTTTGTGTATGTAGGTAATGTCGACTAGTCGTGTACTAAGTCAACGTATGTTAAATAGTCCAAAGATATGTCCAGTCCAAAGATAGGTAGGTAATTTATAATAAAATTTATTGTTAATTATTTATATTTTTTATATAAAATTGTACTATGAAATTGTTACTTAAAATGAATTCATTTTATATCTTTTAAAACTACGAACATGGTGCTCTATTTTGCTAGTGGTAGGATGTATTGTATATCCGCCCGGATAGCGACCACCGTACGCAAGGTGTTAAAACCCGCCATAGTGGCCCACGTAAGTGTCGCGTTCCGGGATCAGCCTGTGTATATCCGGATCCAACAGGCCGGTGATAAATGGTGTCGACTGTCGAGGGGTAATCATCTCTCGTCAGTCGACATTCTATTGACCCCACTCTCTTTACCATTAGGTGGGGCCACTTTGCCGTATACAAAAAAAACGTGGTTCGAAATCATGTTCGTTAAATTTAAAAATACTTAGTAGTACGTACAAAGTTGTTATATATAAAAGACTTAAAATATACAGAATGATCAGGAAATATTTTGTTTATATATTGCTATGAATAGGTATGTTGGGAGGGATATAACAGGCTGACTAAGATCTATGAAATTGTGTACAAATCTAGTTGCATAACATATATTTTAAATCTTCTACATTATATTTTACATTCAATGATTTTTGACTTGATATACCAAAATAACATAAAAATAAAAATTTCAAAGGTTTTGTGGTGCCTTCTGTTACCATTT
>NW_023592428.1:0-4628 GCF_014839805.1 Manduca sexta | reverse complement strand
TGACTATTTAACAAATGATATCAGCCCTGTATGACATACTGTCCCATTGGTGGGTACAGGCCTCCTCTGCTATTTAGATGGTAGCAGAGGAGTAGGTAGGTACGTAGTACGGATAGGTAGATTTCACACACCCTCAAAATCCCTATAGAGAACTTCTCAGGTATGCAGGTTTCCTCACATTGTTTTCCTTCACTGTTAAATCAAGCGGCAATTCACAAAACATACACACATAGTTTTTGTAAAGTCAATGGTGTGTGCCTTTGGAAATTGAACCTGCGAACATTCGTCTCGGCAGTCTGTTCCACATCCAATTAGGCTATCGCCGCCACCCATACAGTTAAGTAAAGCATTTTTTATTTGAGAAGCTAAAGAATTTATTGTCAAATGTAAATTGATTTACGATCTAATTCCTATGCAGCCTGTTTAAGCTTTGTATTCAGTCGTAAGTACGATTACGCAATTGGAATTTATTTGAATTACATACGAAGATTACCTGAAGGAATCGAGAGAACAACCAGAAGGTAGAACAGACATTAGATAAAATAATGCAGTATTTTCCGCTTAGTGATTGCAATGATAAAAGAGATAAGGTAATCTATCTTTGATCATCACATAACGCTAACTGTTGATGACGGTGTGAAAAATATTCCCATAAAAAAAAAAACACACAACATGCCTTTACTCTAAACGTGTAGGCAAAGGTGTCCAGGACACCCACTTTTCGCTAAATGTGTTCCTTCCCATAATACCATAAGGGCAAAATTCCAAGCTCTGGGCTAATACTGAGCAGAAAATTCGGTATGAGACTGAATTGGTATTTAAAGCCGGGACGTCAGAGCATGGTTGCCGCGCAGGCAAGTACAACTACGCCACCGAGGCAGTCCTTTTCACTATACTTTTCAGGAAAAATAACTTTTATATGTCAAAATAAGACTCAGTCTCCCTTTCCAACAAATCCGTAGATACATTATATACAAACTTCGACACTCATAATATGAGGTAGAAGTATAATTAAAAAATATATAAAATTTATACCGCTTTCTAAAACCATTAGGTATAAAAAAATTAATAATTGTACATTACTTATATACTGGTTAGCTATTTCAGAAACGGCGCCTAATAACAATCAAAAATTGTTTTCGTATATTTGTTCATATATTTATCGAGCTTAACTAGTATTTTAAAGTCGGTTTAAAACACAGAACAATTGTAAATTGCGTTAGTTTACTAACATGAAAGAAAATAAGAAGATTTAATTCGTATTTATTCCGAAACAAAGCCTTATCACAAAGAAAACTAAAAATAAATGTCACAAATATTATAACTTATAGTAGAGAAAATCTTACTTTTAACTACCTAAATACTAATATACTAATAATATACTAATAAATGTGAATATTTGTAAAAAAAACCGTTCTACAGATGTTCGTTACAAGTAAACGTATTCACCACTAAACGGATTTGAATGAAATTAGACACACGGGTATATCATGCCCTGAATTAACATAGGCATCTTATTGTCCCGGTAATGAGTTACCGATTTTTTATTTGATTTTAAAGTAGATGGTGCGAAAACAGATGGCGATATAGAGGGCTACAGTAATTTAACGATCTCTGTCGCGACAAATACAGTTTATGCGAGCGAGTTCACGAGCAACACTTTGTGTTATATATAATAAATATAAATAATAATATCAGCCCCGTAATATATACTATTCCACTGTTGCTCACAGGCCTCTTCTACTACTGAGAGGGATTAGGCCTTAGTCCACTACGCTGGCCTAGTACGGATTGATAGACTTCACACACCCTCAAAACTCCTATAGAGAACTTCTTAGGTATGGCACACGATGTTTTCCTTCACCGTTAAAGCAAACGATAATTCACAAAGAATACACGCATAATTCTAGCAAAAGTCAGAGGTGTGTGTCCTTGGAATTTGAACCTGCGGACATTCGTCTCGACAGTTGCACTCGCAACTAGGCTATCGTCGCGTACTCTTCGGGTATTCGTGTTACATAACTCCGCATAATGTTACAAAACATGTGTATTTTCGTAGCTTTACACTAAGCACTGTATATCAGAAAACTAAACAAAGTAAATACTTTTTAGTCCAGCTTCTATAAAGCAATGACCTTGTCTCTCGAGGCCGCGGCCATTCCTTACAATTTGACAATTTGTGTTATCTATAATATTTTTTTCACAAAAGCGGCTATATCCTAGTTGGTTTTGGAGCGGGCTGCCGAGACGAATGCCGGTTCGAAACCCAAGGGCGCACAACTCTGACTTTTCTAAAATTATGTGTGTATTCTTTGTGAATTATCGTTTGCTTTAATGGTGAAGGAAAACATCGTGAGGAAACCTGCATACCTCAGTATCTATAGGAATTTCGAACTGACCTAATCCTCTCAGTAGTAGAGGAGGCCCGTGCCCAACAATAGGACAGTATATAATACTGGGCTGATTTTTTTTTTATATTATATTATATACATATTTTTATGGTTACTAACTATAATATAAAATTTGAATTTTCTTTATACAGGCTCAGGATGAACTTTACTGAACATGACCGTCGGTAATGTAGTAATAATTTCTCGTAATTGGACATAATATGCAGGCTTGTTCGAAAGCGAGCTGATTCAGGAACGTGTGTGGCCACTACGGCCGGTTTTACACCTGTACTGGTCATTATCCGGTCGGATACATAAACCTACCACTAGTAATAGTGTAAAAGCAGACAAAATATATTTTATTAATTGATACATCGGGATACAATTATAATATAAACGCGATAAATACCGAAAAATAGTTTTATTTAAATCATAGATATTACTGTTATGGTTTGTTAATTAAATTTTACGTTTCCATTTTCAATAGAAGGAAAAATATACATTTATATGTATTGCAATTGACGCGTAAGTTATGATCTCAACTACAAATCATTTGATTAATCTAAAAGGGATTAAAACTGACAAATTAGCAGATATCAAGACATAAATCGATTGCTTAATCCAAATAAATGCATAAAAAGGAAAATTCTTTATTAATCACGTAGGCAAACATAGTTGCGCTTATGATAAGTCAAGGAATGCATGATAATATTTAATTATTACTTAAATAAAGTCGCTTATATAACTAAAGATATTTTATCATTGCATTTTATATTTGACATAAAATATAATAAATAAAATAAACCCTAACTTACATTACAAATCCACTGAACAAGAAAATACACATAATAATTGCACTGATATCAATACTTTTTAATTTATCTACAATACAAAAGATAAACACAATGAAAAAATTGTTAAGAGAAGAGAAAACAGTCACATGTTCGTGGACAAAATATTCAATATCTTACCTGAACAGTACCACTCTTGCCAAAGCCATAATGATTACTGAGAGAATTCGAAGGTGTCCAAACATATGCATTTTGCACACATTTTATTATTAAGATTCGGTGCGTGTTTAGGTATTATTAAGAACTGTGTTTTGTTGTTATGTATGTTAATATAATTTAATTTATATTAAGATACATGAGATTACAATAATCATGATATTTCCATATTAAGTATATATTTCATAGAGAAGTATATCTGCATTTATGTAGAAAGTATGTTTTATATAATATACCCACATTGTCTCATCACGGCATCACCCAAAGTTTGACTGTTAGAAAATGCCTCCGAAAAATGTTGCGAAGACGGAGATTTTCTTTTTCTTTTAAGAGCTTCCATTTCGTGCATTGCATAAATATAAAATTTCGCAACAATCATGTATGACAGAATTGTTAAGTAAATTTTTATTAATAGAAAATTGGTTTCAGTTTTGCTTGACAGTAAACGCTAGAGTGTACAACGAGTATTCCTACTATTAATGTAACTTTTACTTAATTGCAAATACGTAAAAATGTTGACACAGAAAATCAACAATTAAACATTACAATCTACTAAGAAGATTTGATTGTACAAGCCGTAATGTAGATAAAGGAAATAACTTCGGTATTCTTTGTCAATTTAGTATTAATGTTAGCGGGCTCTATTCAATCTATAGAGGTATATCCGTCTTTTTGCAATCACAGGCGTTCTAATCGAAGGACCGCTTTGATGGTCGTATAAGTAAATAGGGGATTTTTTGACTCTCTTACCTTTACGGCTATTGAAGTTGTCCTTCGAATAAATCTCCCGTAATTGCAAAGAGACGGAATCGTCCCTATTAACGGAACAAGGCCAGTTGTCTGTACTTATAGTGTTAAAACAGATCTGACATTAGATAAGTGTGTGAGCAGTTCAACTTTCCCCCAGAGAAAGGTATTAAGTGAACATAGGGTTTCAGAACAAGAACTAAATTAGTTTTGCTTAGCTCGCTTAGAAATTACTCACAATAAATAGCTTGGATTACATTATTTGTTATTGCTGTAAGTGACGAGACGAGCTTACCGTTCGCCTAATGGTAAGCGATACAACCGTCCATAAACAGCAGAAACTCCATGCAACACGTTGAATTACAAAGTATTGTTTGGTATTCCACTGAGCTCGCCATCCTGAGACATGAGATGTTAAGTCCATTATGTCCAGTAGCTACACTGGCTACAATGTTTTTCAAACCGAAAAACAACAGTGACTACG
>NW_023592427.1:0-18939 GCF_014839805.1 Manduca sexta | reverse complement strand
TTTGTTCATAGAACAAAATTAAATGTTTGTCTAGGACGCAAAAATCTCTGGAATTAGTAAATTATTTCACTATGAAGGTATTGTATCGAGAAATGCAACTAGTTTTTATCCCAGGACCACTTATACGTGAACAGAACCGCGTGCAAGGCTAGATATTATATAAACTTCGGTAACACAGGATTATATGCGTTTGATTAAAAAAGCAGAAATACAATAAGTAATTCTATAAGGGAGCCTATTGCTGGCACAAATTTTAACATAAAGGGATTTTGTTTACTCCTCTTACCTACCGGCCCGAGCTGACTTTTTTGGTTACCTAATGCTCTGCTTTTTTAATTTTACCTCTAGCATTAAACGTCTGTAAATTTTCGTGGTTATAAGAGTACTTCCTAATTATAATTATTGAGTATAATGTGCCTGGACCTATAAATTCAACTATGTTAACCTACGTGATTAATAAAATAATTTTGTATTTTTATTTTACTCGCACCACGTTTATTTTTTAGGGCAAGTGCATCTGATGGTAAGAGGTCACCACTACCCAAATCTCCATAATACTAAAAGCATTGCCTGCCTTTGAGGCTGGTATGTCGTATACCTGCAAATAAAATAATTGACAATTCCAATTCATCATAATTGAAATTGCAATTGACTTTTATAATTCACTGAAGTGGCCTATATGTGTATTGAAATCAATTGTTAAAATTAATACCCACTTTGTTTGTATAACATCGCTTTATTACTTTAACTGTTATGGTGTTGTATATGTTTTATTAATAAATAAATGTCCAAAAATCAATGTCTTCACCATTTTTCAACTAAGTGGCCTAACATATTTGGAGAAAGAGTTTGCTCGGTCACTTGGTTGACTATGCCACAACAATTATATGAAGGTTATTTTAGAATCCTCTCTAAAAACGAACATAACATTTCTAACGAACTAAAGCTGATTCCAAATGCAGCATTTTCTTGCTTCTAAAGGCATATACAGCCCACCTGGTGTTAGGTGGCCACCGTCGCCCATGGATGTGGGCAATGCCACAGGCACAACTCAATATAGCTGCTGCATGCCGCCTAACGCAAAAATCTTAAGTATTTAAGTATTGCAAATCGCTTTGAGTATTTCTTCACAGGACATAATAATATTAAGTCTGCTGCTTTATGTCATATATATACCCTTCCAGAATTCCAAGCCCTTCGTAACGAAGTGTATTAGGCGCGGGCAGCTCGCAGGAAATGTGGCTCATCGATTAACGTATTAGTGCAGGTTCGATGCTCACGCCACTACCTTTGAACGAGCGAGGTCTGCGCTTTTATCTATTGTATTTGTATGGGTAATATTTATCATTCAAAATTTTGCTAATGGTGTAGTGTCATTCCCTTAAGGTAAGATAGTATTAGTTTCGCCTGATGGTAAGCTATACGACCGGACATAAACAGTAGAAACAGCATTCAACACCTTGAATTATAAAGTATTGTTAGGTATATCGCCATCCTGAGACATGAGGTTGTTTTATCCAGTAGTTACACTGGCTACAATGTTCTTCAAACCAAAACACAACAGTAACTACACACTGCTGCTTGCGTCAGAAATATCCATTGCAGTGTACCTATCCAACTCAAAGTATAACAGACGTTGACATATGAGAGACCTACCACCAGTAAAGCATGGATAAAAACATTTAATACCGAATTAATAGCCAGCAAGTAAATCACAAAAAAAACGGCTGGCTTTTTTAAAAAAATATGTGTCTATTCTTTGTGAATTATCGCTTGCTTTAACGGTGAAGGAAAACATCGTGAGGAAACCTGCATACCTAATAAATTCTCTATTAGGAATTTTCGGGGGTGTTTGGAGTCTACCAATCCGCACTAGGCCAGCGTGGTGGACTAAGGCCTATTCTCTCTCAAGTGGAGGACCGTGCCCAACAGTGGAACAATATATAAAACAGGGCTGATATAATTTATTTATTTTAGTTAAATAGACCACAATGTAAGAAAAACTTAAAAATATATAACATTACTTTACATAAGGAATTTTCTAACTTCGATATTTTCGTATCAAACATTTCCAGAAATAGAACCCTTCCTATCCTGTGACAGGTATTGTAAATGTACGCGAAGGGCTTAGCGTTACGGCAGAGATAGTTTTTCTAAAAATAACCAGAGCCCACAGCCGAGACGCCTTACAACAATCGATTATGCAATAGAAAACAGTTTTTGTTAATATATTTATTTATTGCTTTGATTGACGAGACGAGCTTGCTGTTCGCCGCATGGTTAGCGACATGACCGCACATAAACAGTAGAAACACCATCCAACGCCTTAAATTACAAAGTATTGTTTGGTATTCCATTGCGCTCGCCATCTTGAGACATGAGATGTTAAGTCTTATTATGTTCCCTAGTTACACTAGCTGTAATGCTCTTCAAACCGGAACAGTGACTACACAGCTGCTTGGGGACAGAAATAGACATTGCAGTTGGTACCTACCCAAGCGGACTCTCACATATGAGAGACCTACCACCAGTAAAGGCTGGGTACAAACATTTATCTCATTATATATAAGAATGACATATCTTAGCGATAAATCTATCGAGATATTTCACTCCGATACATATTTTTATTCTCTATTGGCGTTGACACCTGTAGAAACTTGGCTACGACTCCAATAATATGTCGCCTATGAAATCGTCCTGATATTAAAATATTGTTAACTCGTGATAATTATTCTAATATTGGGCAATCATATTAATCTCTTATTAGAAAGGTGACTTATAATGCTAGTAATACGAATCAATGTAGCGCTAAAACGAAAAGCCTATATATTTGGTTAAAAAAAATCTTGGTTCCAATAGCATAAACATACATTTCTCTATGTTATCTGCTAACAAATACCATTGTAACTTTTTTAAACATGTTAAAATAAAAAAAAATAGAAACAACATATTTTTATTATACTTTGAGTTGCTGGTAGTTTTAATTACAAGTGCCATTGTACTTCAACTGTACTTTTCACCGTAATCATAGTTCCAAAAACTTTGATAATATTAATGTATTATAAGGAATCATAAAGGTTTAACCCTTAGCAGCTGCAAATAATTGCGTATCATATTTTACATTTATTTCATGCTGGAAATCGATCTTTAGTATAATTTCAATAGTGTATTCTTTGTAAATTATCAATTGCTTGACAGTGAAGAAAAATATCGTGACGAAACCTGCACCCCAGAATCCTCTATACAAATTTTGAGGGTATGTGAAAAGTACCCAATCGTACTAGGCTAGTCTGTGGACTAAGGTTTCCCTCTCAGTAGTAAAGGAAGCCCCTGCCCAGCAGCGGGTTAGAATATAATACAGGGTTGATATTATTATATATAACGTTTTGTTAATTCACTGATCGAAGTCGAGTCACTTTAAAAATAAATATATTCATAAAAAATAACCCCATTCACATGCAAGTGCATACACATAAAACTTTATTAGATTAAGAGATTTACCAAAATTTATTGATAATTCCATTTGTGGTATAAACAATTTACAGTCCAACCGAGCACAGACGAAATAAAAATAAAATACGAGCCATAAAAACCCCAAAACTTGTTCAATTTGGCAATACGTAAAAAACGTGTACGATATAGCGTTAACTAGCCCTTTCGTGCGGCAATGCTTATGTAAAAAAATATAGTATAAAGGTCTTATAATATTTAAAACTAACATACATCACGCCTATGTCCTCGAAGGGGTAGGCAGAGAAGCATCTAGCGCACACATTTCGCCATATCGGCCCATAAGATATGGCCTATCGCCATATCGGACACAAATTCCAAACTCCGGGCTAATACTGAGAAAAACCCAAATATCGTTTTGGTAACCAGATATCCGAACCTAGCAAACAAATTTGGAACAACTACGCCACTGAAGCAGTCAGTAATATTTAAATGTAAAGTGTTCGACCAGCTAGTTACAGTATTTCTTTTTTCAAATAATACCTATTTAAGGAGAAGGTAATTCTGCCATTCTAATTAAGATCTCTGTTATAATTAATGAGCTACAATACGTAGCTGGATTTGGCATCGAATTACACCGAATACGAGACATAACTATAACTATTAATGCAATTACACTAAATAGTTACGATTGTGGAAATACAGCAAATACAATACAGATATATAATTGATTAGGTAAGTATATTAGTATTTAAAATTTTCTCTTGGAAAACACTCAATTACTAGACAAGGTTGTCCAGAAGAATAAAAAAGGATTAAGATAATTTACTCGAGAAAAGCCTTTATACAGGCATAGCCGCGGACAAAACCTAGTATCATGTTATGGAAATCGACGTACAAATGTATACCAATATAACACAAACAAAAATGACGAACACGACTTGATAACGATGAATAATGTTAAAGTATTTGAAATAATACTCGTTGGTCGGCGTAAAAACAATTCCACCCTTTCATTACAGGCCATAATTAAGTTTTATTGTAACCGCGAATTGGAAATTGCTTTCCACTCCGCATCCCGATCGTGAGAAATCACTTCGTAAGGTTTTAATATTTTATAAAATTCAACCTCTTATTTCTTCGTCTTTATTTTTAGGTAGTTGTCTCGAATACTAGTGTCTTTGCTGAGGAGACAAACAAGCCACTTGCCATTGGCAAACGTCAAGTAAATTAAAAGCACACATATTTTACGCGGTAAAAAATCCCTGAGATATTGTATTTCATGATCAGTAAATACAACTTCATTCCAATCTAAACATAACATTGCTTACATAATGCTGTTGGGCGGTAGAAATAATGCTGTAGGAACTACCCAGATCATCTTTAAAAAGAAACCAAAAAAAACTAAATGTGTCCAAAAAAATCCTCTAGCTAGACGAAGAATTCTAGCACCAATATATAGAACAACAATTCTAAAGTGAATAACCAATCACCCCACCAATGAAAAAGGGGTTAGGGCGGCAAGATATAACCTAAAATCGTCGCCAGGCTCTCGGTTATGGAATAATATTTTACTAGAAATCCTTTTGGATATGACGGGTCTAGCTTCCGGTGTTTTATGTTCCTATATTTTTTTATGCGTTCGACGTAAGGCTGATTCGGATGGGGTTAGGTCAGCATATAAAATGTGATAGTTACATATTTTACTATCTTATATTAATATTGATTTTCTATAGTAGAATAAGCAACATCGGAACATACTTACTAGATATATCAAGATGACTAGTCAACTTAAGTAAGTATAATGTAGGGTAACTATGGCGTCTATTAGTAGTGAGTCGTTTTATCCACCAGTCTTCGCCAGAATTATGCCTTTTGGATTTACATTGACTGGCCACGGACTGTGACGTCATCACCAAATATTTTTCTAAGTGTATTCGACATGTTTACAGTGATTGTTATCCAGGAGATTTTTCCCCTTTTCCTATCTTACCAAATCTGCCTCTTGTCTGCATCATCATATCCTGTCTGTCCTGTTTGACCTTGAATTGTTTTTTTAATTTCATTTGTAAGTTATGATTCTGTTGTTTTTTCTTCTTTGATCTACTGGCCCACGTGATTAATATTTTTAAAACCTGTATCTTAGGTTCTTTTGTACAAGTTTGTGATATTATCTATTCTAAAGACTAAAGTCTTTTCGCCACGTCTAGAAGTGGAACAGCGTTGTAAACGTATTTTAAAGTGAAACGTAACTTATAAAAGCTATTATCTGGAACATTATGGTGGAACCAAATTTTATACGTAACGACATTGCCCCTACTAGAATAACTGTATATTTTAACATGGCTTTTGCTACAATTAATATTACAATGAGTTTGAATTCTTGCTACTGAAGTGTATGAAGTATTATTCTAACGTCTGGAAATTTACTACGAATTCTGAGATATTCAATGTTAAGTCTTCAGTAGACCACCAGACTAGATCTTTGAAAGTAAAAAATACTGATAACTGCCTCATAGCGGTATGAATAAACAAGTTTAGTCTTAAGCGTGACTTATCAATAAATAAATAGACACACACAAAACATTCCTCGAGGTTCGTAGGTGTTTAAAGATAGCGGTCACAAGTATCACTCGTTGACCCGCTGTTTTAGCGACTCGGTTGCGAAATGTAATACCAAGAATTGTTGAGAAGAATAGATATATATTGAAATCAAATTCCCCAATGTTTCTAATATCGTAGCTTTAAAATTGTGTTGTAAAGTTAACAGAAAATTCAAAGTGACAGAGGTGAAAATAAAGCCAGTTGAAGCTCACGACAAACGGTGTTGGCAATAGTAAGGGACGTCGTATAAGTTGGCGCTGAAGCTAACTTGCCCTAACAACGCTAACTTTTAGACAATTATCGCGAAACATGTCGTATATACGTTTGTGCTGTGCGATTCTTTTCAGGGAACAGGGAACGTGGTTGAGTTTCGGGGTGAGCTGAACGCCGCGGAAAGAGGTAGAATCCGTTGACAAGAACTTCTTGCGACGCAAAAATGATGTTCGTTGCGCTGGAGCGGTCGTTGTTATAAGACGCAGTTATTGTTCTTATCGGAACCGGTTTTGCGCACCGCTCGCTTCGCACGATTATAGTTTGTTTATTACTCTAAATTGTTTTTATTAACATGAATTTAATAGTGTTGATTTATGTTAATGGCTAATAGTGAGCAAAATGAATCCGATTTTTTTAACGAGTTAGAGGATGTGAATATTTATAGTGAGACGACATGCAATGAAGTAATTACGGAAAGACCTTCTAAGCGGACCAGGAATATGGATGATAGCGAGATGTGGACTACAGTTACGAGAAGAGGTAAACGATTTGCTAGAGCTTGCGACTTTGATGATAATATCAGAATTCCAGAAGATAAGGTTGAAATAAGTATTACATCTAAAGAAAAAATTCCGAAACAGTTTGGATTAGCCAAAATTTTGCAGAACGAAAAAATTAAGGACATAAATAAAATTAAGTACATTAATTCTTATAAAGTATTGATACAATTTTGCAACGATCAAAGTGCAGAAGAACTACTAAATTCTGAGTACTTTAAAGCGAACGGCTACAAGTGCCAAAAAACCCTAGAAACAAATTATTCTTACGCAGTTATGAAAGACATTGACCTGGATTTATCTGACGAAGAAATTCTCCAAGCTTTAACAAGTGAAAATACTATAATCAATGTTAGAAGACTGAAGCGCCGAAATAGTGAACACGGCAGATGGGAACCTTCGGAAGCGATTCGGATTTGTTTTAAAGGAGCGTCACTACCATCCTTTGTATATTTATTCGACACTAGAATAAATATCTCTCCATATGTTTTTCCAGTTACCCAGTGTTCACAATGTTGGAGATATGGTCATACTATCAAAACATGCCCTTCACATAGGATTATTTGCCCCGAAATGTGGGAAGTAATCACCCCCAACTGCGACGTTACCTCATTTAAATGTAACAACTGTGCTGGAAATCACATGGCATTATCACGCACATGTCCAATATACATTAAGGAGAAAAAAATTACGTGAGTTAATGTCCGAGTTTAATTGCTCCTACAAAAAGCACTATACTTATATGTTGCCCCTAGTACCTCCGATTATAATCCAACCCCGATTATTCCAGAAAATTTGGACAATAATTATAGCTTACATAATAAAAAACATATGTTGAGGTAGCTAGAAATAATAGTCAAAATACAGAAGAAGATAGATCTTATTCAAAACCCAATTGTTCAAAAAGTAAGCAAGAAAGATAACAAAAGATCTAAAACACTTATACTCAAGAATGCGATATGATATATTGTGAAATGACCTCGGACACCGACAATGAAAACCGCCAACAAGACCAGCTTTCCGTAGAAGAAGAGCGAAAAAAAAAGGACAATAGAAGTTTTTGGCACACTCTATTCAAGCGTTTAAAAGAGAATTTATTATGTAGTGAGAATACTTGGGAAGAAAATATCAAAAGTTTCGGTAAAATTATATTAGAGTGCTTATTATCTTTTGTGATGCATTACACATCTGAATGGCCATTCATGGACTTTTTCAAACAATGGATTCATACAACAGTAAACATATAATAGTTAATATCCTTCAATGGAATGCGCAAAGCCTTCGTCCTAAATTCTCAGAATTTGAGTGCCTTTTGCATCAAGAAAAAATTCACATAGCTATCGTTAATGAAACTTGGTTTGATCCAGGGAGCAGATTTCAAATAAATGGTTATAATACTTTTAGAGCTGATCGTCAAGACGGGTATGGCGGAGTGGCAATACTTACCATTGGTCAATAAAAGCCCTACAGAATAGTGTCAATATATCAAATCCTCAGATTCAAGTTATCCATATTAAAATTCTTAATTGTAAATTCGTTCAGAATATAGTTACTGCTTACTGTCCTTTTTCAGTAAGAACTTCTAAAAGTGATTGGGATCAAATTTTTCCTTATCCAATCAAAATACCTTATTAGCAGGTGACTTGAACGGACATCATTGTAATTGGTCTTCCAGAACAGACCTTAGAGGGACACAGATTTTAGATTCAGCCTTCGAAAATAATTTTATCATATTAAATGATGGTTCACCTACTCGCATTAAGTTGGTAGATGGATGCATTCAGAAATCGGCGCCTGATTTGACTGCTGTGTCTTCAAATACAGCAATTCAATTTAGTTGGAAAGTCCTTAACGAAAATCTTGGAAGTGACCATTTGATAATTAAAATTTCTATAGATTATTTTAAGCATACTTCTCCTAATATAAGACGCAGGGATTTTAGAAAAGCCAATTGGATAAATTATAAAAATAAATTAAACACTAAATTTTCAGAAATACTTTTACCCGACGATCATCAAACAGCATACAATTTATTTATAGATGTTATAAATGAGGTGGCCGATGAATCTATTCCTTTCGCTAAAATATGTAACGATCCGATTCGACAGCAAAAGTTTATTCCAAAACCATATTGGAATGAAAAAAATTTCCAAGGCAGTAGCAGAAAGGCGAATAGCTTTGGCAAAATTTCGAAAAAATCCTACTCCTGATAATTTGAGTTTTCTCCAAAGTAAAATAGCGTGTGCTCAAAGAACTATTCGCAATGCAAAAATCAAATCTTGGCAATCCTTTTGCGACAAAATAGATGGGTCCATTACTTCGGGTGAAATGTTTAAACGCATGAAATGGCTTAAAGGATTCAGATTACCAAGACTAAATATAGATTTTAAAGAAGCAGAATTATTACTACATGGCATATCCCCAGATTATGTATCTCCGGCAAGACCCATATTTTTATCAGAAAATACACAATTAACTGGTCCGGTTTCTCTTCAGGAATTACGCAATTCCATTAAGAAGAAAGACACAGCACCTGGTGATGACGGTATCACTTACTCTATGCTCAATAATTTACCAGAAAATGGTATGATATTACTCGTTTCCTTATACAATAGATTTCTTACGTATGGATTTGTCCCGAAACAGTGGAGAATGGTGAAAATCATTCCTGTACCTAAACTCGGAAAAGATAGTTCCTTAGCTTCAAATCTAAGACCTATTGCACTTATATCTTGTCCGTGTAAGATTCTTCATATTATCTTAAACCGCAGACTTGAATGGTTTCTTGAAAAAAACAATTATTTTTCTGATGAAACTATGGGTTTTAGGAGAATGAGATCTTGTGCTGATAACCTAGTTAGATTAGTTACTCGCACTCAAATTGGATTTTCAAAAGGATATTCAACTGTTGGATGCTTTATTGACATAGAAAGCGCTTATAATAATGTAAACTTATTAATGATGCTTAGAAATTTGGATAATCTGGGGATAGGTTCATTAATTTGTAATTATCTCTGGGAATATTTACATCTTAGACATTTAACAATTAAGAGCAATGATGATAGGACGGTAATCCGTACTACAGGTACTGGTATAACGCAAGGCGACCCCTATCGCCCTTATTATTTAATGCAGCTACTATCAAAATTATGCGCAATATTACAAACATCTGTATCTCTCAATATGCAGATGATTTTGTTTTATATACATCTCAGGAAAATATCTCGAAATCAATTATTGATATACAAAATGCACTAAATATTTTAAAACCTCGATAGAAGAAATAGGTTTAAGCATATCATATAATAAAACCAAAATATGTATTTTCAGTAGGGAATTAACAAAGTAAAATGTAATTGTCGGATTAACAATGTCGCCATACAACAAGTAGACTGTGTAAAATATTTAGGGTTTTGGCTCGATAATCGTCTAAAATGGAATATACATATCAAAGAAATATACCAAAAGACACTAAAGTTTTTAAGTATATTTAAAATTTTGGCTAGCTCTAAATGGGGAATCCATCCTAAGCATCTTCGCCGACTTTATGTTTCATCAGTACGAAGTAGATTAGATTACTGTAGCTATATTTACGATAACAGCATTGATAGGCGATTAAATAATTTAGACAAAATCCAGAACCAAATAATGAGAATTATAGGAAGCTTTATCAAAAGCACGCCTATCCATGTTATGGAATCCGAGCTATGTTTACCTCCGTTACATATACGCAGAAAATACCTTGCTTCGAAATTTTGGTTCAAATCAAGAAATTATCGTTCAAATGTGACTACTGATATTTTTGGAGAACTTGACTAGTTTAAGTGAGGGCACCTTTTGGAGAAATAAAAAAAAACCTTTGCTAATAGAAACACATATTAGTTATAGAGATATTGATATCCATTCTAGTCCAAATTTAGAAATATATTCACTAGATACCTGGTTAAATAACATTGATATATCGGATATAGTTTGTCATACAATCCACAAGGTGGATGTACCTAAAAGATTTTTCAGTACAAGTATGTTAAAAAACATTTGTAATCATATGCTTGAAACAAAATTCAAATCATTTTACAAGTTGTTTGCAGATGGTTCTAGAGACAAGAATGATTGTGGCGCCGCTTTTTATGATCTTCAAGCAAATTGTAACGTTAAATTTAAAATATGTACATTCATCCCCATCATGTACATTGAACTTATAGCAATATCAGAAGCACTTTCTTATGCCAGATCAGTCCCATGTGAGGAAATAGTAATTATCACTGATTCCAAAAGCGCCCTTCAACACATGGCTCGGGTTACCTCGACATCTCGAGGTTCCCCGATAGCCTTAACTATTCTAGATTCGATCTGCAAACTGCGTGCTTTAAATAAAACGATAGTTCTCCAATGGATGCCCTCACATATTGGTATCCTGGGTAACGAAGAGGCTGATTTAGCTGCCAAACAAGCATGTAGTCATGGGATACCCTATACGTATTTACCACTTTACACAGATATGATATTCACAGTGAAAGAAATGTGTAGAAACTCTTGGCGTGAATATTTCTATAATAAATCAGAGTCCAAAGGAATTTGGTACAGGACCATACAGTGTGAACCTCTACGTTACCCTTGGTTCGAAGACGGTGAAATGAATAGACTACAAGTGGTGACGTTAATGAGATTGCGTTCTGGACATATTCCTACAAACAAGTTTTTATTCTTAATGAGGAAAACTGATTCCCCGGCTTGTTCTCAATGTGGAACCATAGAGGATGTTATCCATGTTTTGACGGAATGTATCCAAAATGAAACTCACCGCCGAGAATTATGGTTTTCCAACGATTTAAATGTGGGCCCATGTAACAGCTTTTGAGTCTTCCAAAATCTGAAAATGCAAGTAAACTGTGCAAAATGTATCTCGCTTGTATGCGTAGTAGAATCTCTAATATAATGTAATTGGTATATCGTGTAGCTTGTAAGTTGGTGTAGCTTATGGTTCATGTAAGAATTTTGTATACTGCTTTTACGGGGGTGACATCGTCAATTATGACAAAACCCCCAATAAATAAAGAGAAAAAAAAAAAAAAATGATGTTGGAACAACACATATATGTATGAATATATTACGTCGCAAAATAGATTTGAGGTTTACACGACAGTCTGATGGTAAACTGTTTAAAGGAAGGATGTAATGGCGTGTGAAAGGTATCGACTACCTACATGTAGCTACAGTAGGCGAACATATGGTTGCATTCCTCTATGGAAGGGCAGATGTTGCGCTTAACTGACCCAGGTCCATCCGACAGTTGATATTCGGAGGTAGTGAACATACTGCGCGTCGCTCAAATTCTGCTACCGCAACACAGAGTTAACTATCGCCATCTAGTGTGTTTGTTGTGCTTTATCGCTATAATTATGTCAATACCGCATCGATTATCTCGCAGTTCCAGTTACGTTGACGAGATGGCGGTGTATACTAATTTTACCGCGACGAGGGATTTTAGAAACTCGATTATCTTATAAGACAGATGGTTAAGGAGATGCCGTCGTACCTCAAAAGTGGGTTCCAATAAAACGAAAAAAACTGTAATGCATCGTTTATACGCGACACAATTGAAACGGCCACTAATTGAGGCGGTGTTGGGTGGAATCCACAATGAGGCGACAGATGGCCGCGGCACGGTTCGCACGGTGGAACCAAAAAATAAAAATAAACGATATCAATCGCCCAGGCCTTAACAGTTCCAGCGCGTAAAGGCTGTACAATGTTTTTGCGGGTTTTTTGTGAATAAATTTACTTGTATATTTAGAATTTTATTTCTGGACTTCGAATGATCTGATGAATGCCAATTTGTTTTTAGCAAATTCAATCATTACGTTAGCAACAGGCTTTTTTAAATAAAGCTTAATGAAGTAATCACATTTTATTGTATTTCTTACACCAAATAAGATTTCTGGAGGCCCAAACACGTCTGTCCCCTTATTAATTTATATTCTCTATGTAACAAGCAATAAAGACCCCACTGCACCTGATGGTAAGTGGAGTGGGGTCCAATACATTGACGAC
Organism: Manduca sexta; assembly: GCF_014839805.1. Classification (NCBI taxonomy): domain Eukaryota; kingdom Metazoa; phylum Arthropoda; class Insecta; order Lepidoptera; family Sphingidae; genus Manduca; species Manduca sexta. Next base: position 6,061 of record NW_023592427.1, on the reverse strand, counting down.
TGACGAGAGATGATTATGCTTCGATAGTCGACACAATTGTGTCGGCCTATTGGAACCGATACGATGGTCGTTATCCGGGAGGATATAAAATATATCCTACCACCAGCAAAACACTACTTTACAATAAATAACCAATTTGTCTGTTTGCTTGGTGCTTCAATACCACGCATGCGTTCCTTCTTCTTATCAAAAACAACCTCAAAACTTTACCTCCTATCACAAATATATACTCATAATTATCTGACACAGATTCGTGAACAAACTTTCCCCTTGATATATTCCTCATAGATTTAATTTGGAAGGCTCATTTGCAAGCGTATTCTGGAAGCCGGTATGGATGTTCAATACAGTCGGTAACGTAAGGATCCCGAGGGATATTTAAATTGTTTGTATCGATACATTGAAGTATTTATTATTTCATTTGGAGTTTTTTGAAATTGTGTCCTTTGGGACATGTGATTGAAAATTGTTTAAATACATCAAAATAATTTATTGTAAATATCTAGTTGATGTAAGCTTTATAAAGTATACACTGAACTTCAGTACCATAATATTTTTTTAGATGTATATCAGCTATATTAAAGGTGTATAATTTGTGGCTTGTAAATATTCTGACATTAGTAAAAGTTAATAAGTAAAATTATGTTATCAGCTGACACTGCTTCGGTAGCGTAGTTTTATTGCGTATTTGGTTCGACACCGCTCCGAGGTCCTAGGTACGAACCCCGAGTCGGGCAGTGGGATTTTGATATTTCTGCTCAGTATCAGCCCTGAGTCTGGAATTTTTACCGAATGTGATAATAGACCGGTCCCTATCATATTATAGGACGGAATACACCATTTACATTTACAAATTCGATTCCACAGTTCCAGAAATAAGCCTATATTCAAGCATATATAAATAAACCTACATTCAAACAAACTCACAAACTTTTTTTTTATATTATTACAGATGAGAGGTGTCATTTATGTATTCGAAAAACTTACATAAGTCTCCTGAAATTGGGGTTGATCCTCAATTTGGTGAATTTCACCCACATATATTGAAAAATCTTGAGTCGATACAATTACAGCTCTGCCTACCCTCCCGAAGATTAACCTTAGAAATAAAACAATTGTGAGGCAATATCTTATTCAAATAGACCTAGGGGTCCTTTTTAAAAGTCACGATTTAATCGGAATGTCGCTTTCAATAACAGATATCGAGATAAATGGTAATGCTATAATTGAAAATCGTTTAAATTAAGCCACAAATCTTTTAGAATTCTCTTGTTCTGAAAGCGTATTTACTATTATGTATATTGTTTCAATGATCTGTATTTTGAAAGGAGAAAAATACGAGAATGCCTTTTCCCTTTTTGCGATCGAGTTCTGTTTTATTGTTTTGAATGACGAGACGAGCTTGCCGTTCGCCTGATGGTAAGCAAGACGATAAACAGTAGAAACACCATCCATTACCTTAAATTACAAAGTATTGTTTGGTATTACACTGTGCTCACCATCCTGACACATGAGAGATTATTATATTGCTTGGAATTCGCTCCTTTCTAACCAAAAGTATGAGATTTCGCTTGTGGTGTCATATTGTTTTGATTAAGAGTCTTTCTTTAATCAAGAACGTCTTTTTTATAATAATCATAGCTAACTAATTAACAATTCATTTGATATTACATAGGCAATACTTAACATTTTCAAACAGTGTTTTATATTAGTCTGAAATTATTTAACGTAAAGGACAATAAAACAATGATTACACGAAATATGAATTAATTAACTATCGTAGAGGAGGCGTAGGGCGTTGTAATAAAGTACTTTCTAATTGAAGTTCTTTATGATCTTATTGTTATAAATAATATCAGCCCTGTATTATATACTGTCCCACAGCTGGGCACGGGCTTCCTCTATCACTGAGAGGGATTAAGCCTTAGTCTACCACGCTAGCGGAAAGTGCGGATTGGTAGACTTCACACACCCTCAAAATTCCTATAGATCATTTGTCAGGTATGCAGATTTCTGTTGTTGATGTTTTTGAAGTTGTGAAGTATACGATTTTTTGTTATAAATGGCACTCACTATTAGGCAGAAAAACTGGTCACGAGTATAAAGACGCATAAACGCCTTTTTATCCTCGAAGGAGCAAGCAGAGACGAAACTACTGCACCCACTTCCCGCCGTCTGTATTCCGTCACTTTATATGACTGAGAATGCGCCTATCGCCATATCGGACATAAATTTCAAGCTCCAAGTTAATACTAAGTAAAAACTCAATATGATTTCACGGACCTGGGATCGAACCCGAGAACTCAGCACGGCAGTCGTACTAATACAACTACGCCATTGAGGCAGTCGAATTATAAAGATATAAAAATATCTTAAGAATTTAGTATCGTTTTTCTTTTATTAAGGGCCATGAATATTATCTCCAAGATCTCTTTATGCAATTACTTCAAAATACAATAAAAATAAAATAAGCCTTTATTACTGTTTCTGCTAATTACAATATCTTATAACTTATTTATGTAACTATTTTTGACAATACCATAACTTAATATCGGCAATCGCTTTTTTTTTTGCAACGGCTTTTCCTACGACAAAGGTCTCCTCTAAGGATTTCCATGAGACTTCAAAATACAATACATTTACGTAAATCGTGCATAATCTGTCAGCTTTTCAGCATTGTCTCGAAGAGCGGAGGTACACAACTCGACCGAATAACCGGTAAACGCCGGCTGCCGGACTATCAGCAGGATGCCGGCTAATCGGTCGGCCGTCGCGACTCTAATGCAATTGTGTCGCTGAGATAGTTACTGTTTCATGATAAAATATTGTTGCATTATTTTTATGCCTCGGAAATCTAATTTCAGATTTAGTTGGATATTTTATTTTAGCTTTCATTTACGGTTGATATAGATGTTTTAAAGGTGTTATAACATTCAATAAAATCATCATTTATTAAATAAGGCTCTTGCAAAAACGCATGACCTTGACAATACGGATATTCCTAAGTACAGGAAACAAGTTCTGCAATTATAACGTACTCACAATAAATTATAATTAATCACATTCACCACCACATGTTATAACATAAGATGTTGTTATGTTTCGTCACCTCTTATTATGTTTTATCCTTTTTTGTTTGTTTGATGTTTCTACTTATATATCTAAATAATATTAATAACAAATATTATTATTTTTGCCGCTGTACTAATATATAAATTTACAAGCTGTGGTCTATAACTGAAGAGGCACGTCACATTGCCAATTGTAAAAATGCTATGACATTGTATTTATTATATGCCGTGTATCCTTCGTTGGAGGTTCTTAAATAAATAAATAAGGTACGTTAGTAATTATTACTGCTATTATTGGTTAGAAATCATAATGGAAAGAAATTACCAAAATAAAAAAAAATGTAAGGCCTCTAGTAGTCTCACTGCCTGGGATAAAAAGTATTCTTACGAGTAATTTAGTTTCCTATTAGTGAAAAAAAATCAAAATCGGTTTAGAAGTTCCTGAGATTAGCGCATTCAAACAAACTCTTCAGCTTTATACATTAGTATCGTGTAACAGTACCGTCGTATTAGCATTATTCTACCTTCTACGGAACGTATCAACACTACGTGTATGACCGTGAGACGTCATTCTAAACAATAATCCGGAAAGCCGGAGCGTGTAGCGTCACTAACGCCCTCTAACAATGATAAACCGGAGTTACAGTTTCGCCGGGCGTTTTCCGAAGCATTGAGCCGGCAAACGCGATTAGTTTTATATCGCCATGTCATAACGACGTGGATAATGTGTTTTAATCTTATGCATTTAAGGCAGGTTTTTATTTTACTCCGGAAAATATAAAAGTTCATAGCAATTTTAATATATATACTTTCGACTAACTAGAAATGTATCGTCTATTATAAATATGTCGGTTTGGGATTAAATGTAATGCGAAGCAGTGAGCGGATTGGAGTCTAGGCCCATGAGGTTTTAATCTAGCTAACGATGGACTTGAAATGAAACTAAAATAACTAGTACACGACTTTTACATACAAATTCGTGCGAAAGCGTGCGTATTAAAAACGCACGCCTTAGCTCGTATACAAATGTATACATTGACTGATAAATGAATGATCAATATTTGTGTACGTCATTATTTAAGAATACTACACGTATTACAGTGTTTACTTTGTGAAAGTATTTCTGAAAACATAAAAAGACCCAATTAAAGTATTTGTAATTGTTGGCAACGTCCATATTAACAAAATATTGTAGGTATTTTAAAGACATGCATCAATAACTCAGGGTTGCAATATAGCGAAAGCATTTCAATAAATTATGAGAAGGAAATATGCTCCGCGAACCGTGGCAGTAAGTGTGTTACTGCCTACCCCTGAGGGATACCATGAGCTTATATCATGTCAGATCATAAGCCAACTTGAATCCTCTTTATCTTGACTTTAAGTCCACATTAGCTCAGGGCGAATAGTCGAGTCCCAAAAGGAAGCACTTTGAGCACTTAAGTAAAACTACATATGCATTTGCATAAGATATGTTAGATGTATCACGCTTTGTTAGAAACGGTGAATTGTTTCTTTAATATTTACCGCTAATGCAGGAAAGAAGAAGTCTTTTTATACAAACTAATGTAGAATTCACTACAATTTATTAAAGGACAAGGACGGATGGAATGTTTGGACCTACAAAAATCGTATTTACCATACGAAATGAAATATCGAAATACAACTATTTTTCGGATTTGATTGCGGTTTATTGTAATTATGAGGGTAGGAGGTTTGAATGAATAAACCAGTTAGCAACCGACCGTTGTGTTTAACTCACGTACATTACAATTATATGTCTCGACGAAGACTTTGTGGCCTTCGTAGTCAGGGTACGGAGTAAATTGGTAGTCGAAAATAATGATATAAAATACCGTGATAACATCTGCTTATTGTTTCTTTTCGATGTCTAACATTCGCGCGAACATATATTCATAGTCACTATACGGATTAAGTTGTTGGACTTCCGAAATATACTATTATAGAAACCCGTGATAAAATCTGTTTATTATTTTTTTTTCTTGATGTCAAACATAAATAATATTATCAAATGCAATAGTAAGACGATACTTCATTTTGGCTTACAGTGTATTAGTAGTAACTCGGTCGAATTGGTCTAGTCACTTCGATAAATATGATTATACCGCGCCACTACAACCTCACACGTAAAAAAGCTATTGGTATCAACTACATAATATTATTATCGAATTAACTCGGCACTAAATCTTCCAACAAAGGTAAAAACTTTATGAAAGAAAGTAAACTCACTGTCTCATATTCAACAAAACAAGCGAACACATTAGGTGAAAACTTTCCCGTGTAAGCACCAAGTTTCGCCCCGTGTGAACCGCCGCGGAAAACATGTTTAGTTCGAATTTTCGAGAGCTCATTAAATATTTTTATATACGCGTTAAATTGCAAATTACTACGGTTATAGTTTAAAGTATAAGTTTAATTATATCAGCCCTGTATTAAATACTGTCCCACTGCTGGACACGGGCCTCCTCTACTACTGAAAGGGGTTTTCCTTCACCGTTAAAGCCAGCGATAATTCACAGAGAATACACGAATAATTTTATTAAATTCAGAAGTGTGTACCCATGGGTTTTGAACTTGCGGACATTCGTCTCGGCAGTCCGTTCCACAACCAACTAGGCTATCGCCGCTTTTGCTATACGTTTAGTAAAGGATAAAATGGAAGTAACGTTCTCAGAGGTCCAAATAATGCATGGGTGTCCGATTTCTATTCCATTTTATTCCTGGCAGGGCATTCAAAATATTTTTAATATTTCGGGTGTGTATAGGCGATAGATATTTGTCAATACACTTACTGTATTGCTGGCCTATGATAGTTGGTCACTTGATGGTATGTCATAATCATAAAGCAGACAAATTTCAAGGTAATAGTGGATGAATTTTACCCTAGCATGTGATAAAGATCTATGAACCTTATGTTCAATACAATAAATCTAAATATACTAACAAAAGTATTAATAATCGTTAGAAAT
>NW_023592426.1:0-13543 GCF_014839805.1 Manduca sexta | reverse complement strand
TATATTCAACGATGGTATGGACGTTGGCGACACCCTCACCCATACAGACGGGTCTGCACGCGCACCGCACACCGCGCACCGCGCACCATCATGTAATATTATGTACGCACTACAGGTACAACCACACCTATACATACAAACCGACTTACACTAACCAAATGCAAAAATATATACATATACACATATACACATATACAACAAACAAAACAAAACAAAACAAAAAGCCAACATCACGCGGTGTTCAGGCGGTCACCCATCCAAGTACTGACCGCGCCCGACGTTGCTTAACTTCGGTGATCGGACGAGAACCGGTATATTCAACGTGGTATGGACGTTGGCGACACCCTCACCATACAGACGGGTCTGCACGCGCACCGCACACCGCGCACCGCGCACCATGTAATATTATATGTACGCACTACGAGGTACAACCACACCTATACACATACACAAACCGACTTACACCCAAATGCAAAATATATACATATACACATATACAACAAACAAAACAAAACAAAACAAAAAGCCAACATCACGCGGTGTTCCCAGGCGGTCACCCATCCAAGTACTGACCGCGCCCGACGTTGCAACCTCGGTGATCGGACGAGAACCGGTATATTCAACGTGGTATGGACGTTGGCGACACCCTCACCATACAGACGGGTCTGCACGCGCACCGCACACCGCGCACCGCGCACCATCATGTAATATTATATGTACGCACTACGAGTACAACCACACCTATACACATACACAAACCGACTTACACTAACCAAATGCAAAATATATACATATACACATATACACATACAACAAACAAAACAAAACTAAAACAAAAAGCCAACATCACGCGGTGTTCCCAGGCGGTCACCCATCCAAGTACTGACCGCGCCCGACGTTGCTTAACTTCGGTGATCGGACGAGAACCGGTATATTCAACGTGGTATGGACGTTGGCGACACCCTCACCATACAGACGGGTCTGCACGCGCACCGCACACCGCGCACCGCGCACCATCATGTAATATTATATGTACGCACTACGAGTACAACCACACCTATACACATACACAAACCGACTTACACTAACCAAATGCAAAATATATACATATACACATATACACATACAACAAACAAAACAAAACAAAACAAAAAGCCAACATCACGCGGTGTTCCCAGGCGGTCACCCATCCAAGTACTGACCGCGCCCGACGTTGCTTAACTTCGGTGATCGGACGAGAACCGGTATATTCAACGTGGTATGGACGTTGGCGACACCCTCACCATACAGACGGGTCTGCACGCGCACCGCACACCGCGCACCGCGCACCATCATGTAATATTATATGTACGCACTACGAGTACAACCACACCTATACACATACACAAACCGACTTACACTAACCAAATGCAAAAATATATACATATACACATATACAACAAACAAAACAAAACAAAACAAAAAGCCAACATCACGCGGTGTTCCCAGGCGGTCACCCATCCAAGTACTGACCGCGCCCGACGTTGCTTAACTTCCGGGTGATCGGACCGAGAAACCGGTATATTCAACGTGGTATGGACGTTGGCGACACCCCTCCACCATACAGACGGGTCTGCACGCGCACCGCACACCGCGCACCGCGCACCATCATGTAATATTATATGTACGCACTACGAGTACAACCACACCTATACACATACACAAACCGACTTACACTAACCAAATGCAAAAATATATACATATACACATATACACATATACAACAAACAAAACAAAACAAAACAAAAAGCCAACATCACGCGGTGTTCCCAGGCGGTCACCCATCCAAGTACTGACCGCGCCCGACGTTGCTTAACTTCGGTGATCGGACGAGAACCGGTATATTCAACGTGGTATGGACGTTGGCGACACCCTCACCATACAGACGGGTCTGCACGCGCACCGCACACCGCGCACCGCGCACCATCATGTAATATTATATGTACGCACTACGAGTACAACCACACCTATACACATACACAAACCGACTTACACTAACCAAATGCAAAAATATATACATATACACATATACACATATACAACAAACAAAACAAAACAAAACAAAAAGCCAAAATCACGCGCTGTTCCCAGGCGGTCACCCATCCAAGTACTGACCGCGCCCGACGTTCCGCTTAACTTCGGTGATCGGACGAGAACCGGTATATTCAACGTGGTATGGACGTTGGCGACACCCTCACCATACAGACGGGTCTGCACGCGCACCGCACACCGCGCACCGCGCACCATCATGTAATATTATATGTACGCACTACGAGTACAACCACACCTATACACATACACAAACCGACTTACACTAACCAAATGCAAAAATATATACATATACACATATACAACAAACAAAACAAAACAAAACAAAAAGCCAACATCACGCGGTGTTCCCAGGCGGTCACCCATCCAAGTACTGACCGCGCCCGACGTTGCTTAACTTCGGTGATCGGACGAGAACCGGTATATTCAACGTGGTATGGACGTTGGCGACACCCTCACCATACAGACGGGTCTGCACGCGCACCGCACACCGCGCACCGCGCACCATCATGTAATATTATATGTACGCACTACGAGTACAACCACACCTATACACATACACAAACCGACTTACACTAACCAAATGCAAAAATATATACATATACACATATACACATATACAACAAACAAAACAAAACAAAACAAAAGCCAACATCACGCGGTGTTCCCAGGCGGTCACCCATCCAAGTACTGACCGCGCCCGACGTTGCTTAACTTCGGTGATCGGACGAGAACCGGTATATTCAACGTGGTATGGACGTTGGCGACACCCTCACCATACAGACGGGTCTGCACGCGCACCGCACACCGCGCACCGCGCACCATCATGTAATATTATATGTACGCACTACGAGTACAACCACACCTATACACATACACAAACCGACTTACACTAACCAAATGCAAAATATATACATATACACATATACACATATACAACAAACAAAACAAAACAAAACAAAAAGCCAACATCACGCGGTGTTCCCAGGCGGTCACCCATCCAAGTACTGACCGCGCCCGACGTTGCTTAACTTCGGTGATCGGACGAGAACCGGTATATTCAACGTGGTATGGACGTTGGCGACACCCTCACCATACAGACGGGTCTGCACGCGCACCGCACACCGCGCACCGCGCACCATCATGTAATATTATATGTACGCACTACGAGTACAACCACACCTATACACATACACAAACCGACTTACACTAACCAAATGCAAAAATATATACATATACACATATACACATATACAACAAACAAAACAAAACAAAACAAAAACCAACATCACGCGGTGTTCCCAGGCGGTCACCCATCCAAGTACTGACCGCGCCCGACGTTGCTTAACTTCGGTGATCGGACGAGAACCGGTATATTCAACGTGGTATGGACGTTGGCGACACCCTCACCATACAGACGGGTCTGCACGCGCACCGCACACCGCGCACCGCGCACCATCATGTAATATTATATGTACGCACTACGAGTACAACCACACCTATACACATACACAAACCGACTTACACTAACCAAATGCAAAAATATATACATATACACATATACAACAAACAAAACAAAACAAAACAAAAAGCCAACATCACGCGGTGTTCCCAGGCGGTCACCCATCCAAGTACTGACCGCGCCCGACGTTGCTTAACTTCGGTGATCGGACGAGAACCGGTATATTCAACGTGGTATGGACGTTGGCGACACCCTCACCATACAGACAGGGTCTGCACGCGCACCGCACACCGCGCACCGCGCACCATCATGTAATATTATATGTACGCACTACGAGTACAACCACACCTATACACATACACAAACCGACTTACACTAACCAAATGCAAAATATATACATATACACATATACACATATACAACAAACAAAACAAAACAAAACAAAAAGCAAACATCACGCGGTGTTCCCAGGCGGTCACCCATCCAAGTACTGACCGCGCCCGACGTTGCTTAACTTCGGTGATCGGACGAGAACCGGTATATTCAACGTGGTATGGACGTTGGCGACACCCTCACCATACAGACGGGTCTGCACGCGCACCGCACACCGCGCACCGCGCACCATCATGTAATATTATATGTACGCACTACGAGTACAACCACACCTATACACATACACAAACCGACTTACACTAACCAAATGCAAAAATATATACATATACACATATACAACAAACAAAACAAAACAAAACAAAAGCCAACATCACGCGGTGTTCCCAGGCGGTCACCCATCCAAGTACTGACCGCGCCCGACGTTGCTTAACTTCGGGTGATCGGACGAGAACCGGTATATTCAACGTGGTATGGACGTTGGCGACACCCTCACCATACAGACGGGTCTGCACGCGCACCGCACACCGCGCACCGCGCACCATCATGTAATATTATATGTACGCACTACGAGTACAACCACACCTATACACATACACAAACCGACTTACACTAACCAAATGCAAAAATATATACATATACACATATACACATATACAACAAACAAAACAAAACAAAACAAAAAGCCAACATCACGCGGTGTTCCCAGGCGGTCACCCATCCAAGTACTGACCGCGCCCGACGTTGCTTAACTTCGGTGATCGGACGAGAACCGGTATATTCAACGTGGTATGGACGTTGGCGACACCCTCACCATACAGACGGGTCTGCACGCGCACCGCACACCGCGCACCGCGCACCATCATGTAATATTATATGTACGCACTACGAGTACAACCACACCTATACACATACACAAACCGACTTACACTAACCAAATGCAAAAATATATACATATACACATACACATATACAACAAACAAAACAAAACAAAACAAAAAGCCAACATCACGCGGTGTTCCCAGGCGGTCACCCATCCAAGTACTGACCGCGCCCGACGTTGCTTAACTTCGGTGATCGGACGAGAACCGGTATATTCAACGTGGTATGGACGTTGGCGACACCCTCACCATACAGACGGGTCTGCACGCGCACCGCACACCGCGCACCGTGCACCATCATGTAATATTATATGTACGCACTACGAGTACAACCACACCTATACACATACACAAACCGACTTACACTAACCAAATGCAAAAATATATACATATACACATATACACATATACAACAAACAAAACAAAACAAAACAAAAGCCAACATCACGCGGTGTTCCCAGGCGGTCACCCATCCAAGTACTGACCGCGCCCGACGTTGCTTAACTTCGGTGATCGGACGAGAACCGGTATATTCAACGTGGTATGGACGTTGGCGACACCCTCACCATACAGACGGGTCTGCACGCGCACCGCACACCGCGCACCGCGCACCATCATGTAATATTATATGTACGCACTACGAGTACAACCACACCTATACACATACACAAACCGACTTACACTAACCAAATGCAAAAATATATACATATACACATATACACATATACAACAAACAAAACAAAACAAAACAAACAGCCAACATCACGCGGTGTTCCCAGGCGGTCACCCATCCAAGTACTGACCGCGCCCGACGTTGCTTAACTTCGGTGATCGGACGAGAACCGGTATATTCAACGTGGTATGGACGTTGGCGACACCCTCACCATACAGACGGGTCTGCACGCGCACCGCACACCGCGCACCGCGCACCATCATGTAATATTATATGTACGCACTACGAGTACAACCACACCTATACACATACACAAACCGACTTACACTAACCAAATGCAAAAATATATACATATACACATATACAACAAACAAAACAAAACAAAACAAAAGCCAACATCACGCGGTGTTCCCAGGCGGTCACCCATCCAAGTACTGACCGCGCCCGACGTTGCTTAACTTCGGGTGATCGGACGAGAACCGGTATATTCAACGTGGTATGGACGTTGGCGACACCCTCACCATACAGACGGGTCTGCACGCGCACCGCACACCGCGCACCGCGCACCATCATGTAATATTATATGTACGCACTACGAGTACAACCACACCTATACACATACACAAACCGACTTACACTAACCAAATGCAAAAATATATACATATACACATATACACATATACAACAAACAAAACAAAACAAAACAAAAAGCCAACATCACGCGGTGTTCCCAGGCGGTCACCCATCCAAGTACTGACCGCGCCCGACGTTGCTTAACTTCGGTGATCGGACGAGAACCGGTATATTCAACGTGGTATGGACGTTGGCGACACCCTCACCATACAGACGGGTCTGCACGCGCACCGCACACCGCGCACCGCGCACCATCATGTAATATTATATGTACGCACTACGAGTACAACCACACCTATACACATACACAAACCGACTTACACTAACCAAATGCAAAAATATATACATATACACATATACACATATACAACAAACAAAACAAAACAAAACAAAAGCCAACATCACGCGGTGTTCCCAGGCGGTCACCCATCCAAGTACTGACCGCGCCCGACGTTGCTTAACTTCGGTGATCGGACGAGAACCGGTATATTCAACGTGGTATGGACGTTGGCGACACCCTCACCATACAGACGGGTCTGCACGCGCACCGCACACCGCGCACCGCGCACCATCATGTAATATTATATGTACGCACTACGAGTACAACCACACCTATACACATACACAAACCGACTTACACTAACCAAATGCAAAAATATATACATATACACATATACAACAAACAAAACAAAACAAAACAAAAGCCAACATCACGCGGTGTTCCCAGGCGGTCACCCATCCAAGTACTGACCGCGCCCGACGTTGCTTAACTTCGGTGATCGGACGAGAACCGGTATATTCAACGTGGTATGGACGTTGGCGACACCCTCACCATACAGACGGGTCTGCACGCGCACCGCACACCGCGCACCGCGCACCATCATGTAATATTATATGTACGCACTACGAGTACAACCACACCTATACACATACACAAACCGACTTACACTAACCAAATGCAAAAATATATACATATACACATATACACATATACAACAAACAAAACAAAACAAAACAAAAGCCAACATCACGCGGTGTTCCCAGGCGGTCACCCATCCAAGTACTGACCGCGCCCGACGTTGCTTAACTTCGGTGATCGGACGAGAACCGGTATATTCAACGTGGTATGGACGTTGGCGACACCCTCACCATACAGACGGGTCTGCACGCGCACCGCACACCGCGCACCGCGCACCATCATGTAATATTATATGTACGCACTACGAGTACAACCACACCTATACACATACACAAACCGACTTACACTAACCAAATGCAAAAATATATACATATACACATATACAACAAACAAAACAAAACAAAACAAAAAGCCAACATCACGCGGTGTTCCCAGGCGGTCACCCATCCAAGTACTGACCGCGCCCGACGTTGCTTAACTTCGGGTGATCGGACGAGAACCGGTATATTCAACGTGGTATGGACGTTGGCGACACCCTCACCATACAGACGGGTCTGCACGCGCACCGCACACCGCGCACCGCGCACCATCATGTAATATTATATGTACGCACTACGAGTACAACCACACCTATACACATACACAAACCGACTTACACTAACCAAATGCAAAATATATACATATACACATATACACATATACAACAAACAAAACAAAACAAAACAAAAAGCCAACATCACGCGGTGTTCCCAGGCGGTCACCCATCCAAGTACTGACCGCGCCCGACGTTGCTTAACTTCGGTGATCGGACGAGAACCGGTATATTCAACGTGGTATGGACGTTGGCGACACCCTCACCATACAGACGGGTCTGCACGCGCACCGCACACCGCGCACCGCGCACCATCATGTAATATTATATGTACGCACTACGAGTACAACCACACCTATACACATACACAAACCGACTTACACTAACCAAATGCAAAAATATATACATATACACATATACACATATACAACAAACAAAACAAAACAAAACAAAAGCCAACATCACGCGGTGTTCCCAGGCGGTCACCCATCCAAGTACTGACCGCGCCCGACGTTGCTTAACTTCGGTGATCGGACGAGAACCGGTATATTCAACGTGGTATGGACGTTGGCGACACCCTCACCATACAGACGGGTCTGCACGCGCACCGCACACCGCGCACCGCGCACCATCATGTAATATTATATGTACGCACTACGAGTACAACCACACCTATACACATACACAAACCGACTTACACTAACCAAATGCAAAAATATATACATATACACATATACACATATACACCAAACAAAACAAAACAAAACAAAAGTACAACATCACGCGGTGTTCCCAGGCGGTCACCCATCCAAGTACTGACCGCGCCCGACGTTGCTTAACTTCGGTGATCGGACGAGAACCGGTATATTCAACGTGGTATGGACGTTGGCGACACCCTCACCATACAGACGGGTCTGCACGCGCACCGCACACCGCGCACCGCGCACCATCATGTAATATTATATGTACGCACTACGAGTACAACCACACCTATACACATACACAAACCGACTTACACTAACCAAATGCAAAAATATATACATATACACATATACAACAAACAAAACAAAACAAAACAAAAGCCAACATCACGCGGTGTTCCCAGGCGGTCACCCATCCAAGTACTGACCGCGCCCGACGTTGCTTAACTTCGGTGATCGGACGAGAACCGGTATATTCAACGTGGTATGGACGTTGGCGACACCCTCACCATACAGACGGGTCTGCACGCGCACCGCACACCGCGCACCGCGCACCATCATGTAATATTATATGTACGCACTACGAGTACAACCACACCTATACACATACACAAACCGACTTACACTAACCAAATGCAAAAATATATACATTACACATATACAACAAACAAAACAAAACAAAAAGCCAACATCACGCGGTGTTCCCAGGCGGTCACCCATCCAAGTACTGACCGCGCCCGACGTTGCTTAACTTCGGTGATCGGACGAGAACCGGTATATTCAACGTGGTATGGACGTTGGCGACACCCTCACCATACAGACGGGTCTGCACGCGCACCGCACACCGCGCACCGCGCACCATCATGTAATATTATATGTATGCACTACGAGTACAACCACACCTATACACATACACAAACCGACTTACACTAACCAAATGCAAAAATATATACATATATACATATACACATATACAACAAACAAAACAAAACAAAACAAAAAGCCAACATCACGCGGTGTTCCCAGGCGGTCACCCATCCAAGTATTGACCGCGCCCGACGTTGCTTAACTTCGGTGATCGGACGAGAACCGGTATATTCAACGTGGTATGGACGTTGGCGACACCCTCACCATACAGACGGGTCTGCACGCGCACCGCACACCGCGCACCGCGCACCATCATGTAATATTATATGTACGCACTACGAGTACAACCACACCTATACACATACACAAACCGACTTACACTAACCAAATGCAAAAATATATACATATACACATATACACATATACAACAAACAAAACAAAACAAAACAAAACAAAAGCCACCATCACGCGGTGTTCCCAGGCGGTCACCCATCCAAGTACTGACCGCGCCCGACGTTGCTTAACTTCGGTGATCGGACGAGAACCGGTATATTCAACGTGGTATGGACGTTGGCGACACCCTCACCATACAGACGGGTCTGCACGCGCACCGCACACCGCGCACCGCGCACCATCATGTAATATTATATGTACGCACTACGAGTACAACCACACCTATACACATACACAAACCGACTTACACTAACCAAATGCAAAAATATATACATATACACATATACACATATACAACAAACAAAACAAAACAAAACAAAAGCCAACATCACGCGGTGTTCCCAGGCGGTCACCCATCCAAGTACTGACCGCGCCCGACGTTGCTTAACTTCGGTGATCGGACGAGAACCGGTATATTCAACGTGGTATGGACGTTGGCGACACCCTCACCATACAGACGGGTCTGCACGCGCACCGCACACCGCGCACCGCGCACCATCATGTAATATTATATGTACGCACTACGAGTACAACCACACCTATACACATACACAAACCGACTTACACTAACCAAATGCAAAAATATATACATATACACATATACACATATACAACAAACAAAAACAAAAACAAAACAAAAAGCCAACATCACGCGGTGTTCCCAGGCGGTCACCCATCCAAGTACTGACCGCGCCCGACGTTGCTTAACTTCGGTGATCGGACGAGAACCGGTATATTCAACGTGGTATGGACGTTGGCGACACCCTCACCATACAGACGGGTCTGCACGCGCACCGCACACCGCGCACCGCGCACCATCATGTAATATTATATGTACGCACTACGCACTACGAGTACAACCACACCTATACACATACACAAACCGACTTACACTAACCAAATGCAAAAATATATACATATACACATATACACATATACAACAAACAAAACAAAACAAAACAAAAAGCCAACATCACGCGGTGTTCCCAGGCGGTCACCCATCCAAGTACTGACCGCGCCCGACGTTGCTTAACTTCGGTGATCGGACGAGAACCGGTATATTCAACGTGGTATGGACGTTGGCGACACCCTCACCATACAGACGGGTCTGCACGCGCACCGCACACCGCGCACCGCGCACCATCATGTAATATTATATGTACGCACTACGAGTACAACCACACCTATACACATACACAAACCGACTTACACTAACCAAATGCAAAAATATATACATATACACATATACAACAAACAAAACAAAACAAAACAAAAAGCCAACATCACGCGGTGTTCCCAGGCGGTCACCCATCCAAGTACTGACCGCGCCCGACGTTGCTTAACTTCGGTGATCGGACGAGAACCGGTATATTCAACGTGGTATGGACGTTGGCGACACCCTCACCATACGAACTGATCTGTACCACAAAGCCCTGTATCAGAACAAAACGTCAGCCATATTATAATATTATACCACTTTATTAGATAAGCGCATTACATACCAAACAATATTAAATACTATATCAAATTCACTCTTTTCTCAGACACCCAACCTAACGCGGCAGACTGCGAGCCGCTGATATCGGAGCGTTCCTCCGAAGCCTATCTGCGTGCGAACGCTGTACCCAAGCACTACACGATGTACGAACACTCTGAGCTGTACCGCTGGCAGGCGCCCGAGCTGTTCACACCCGACGAGGAGGGCTTCGTGTACCCTTGCTCCAAGAGTGACGTGTATTCGCTCTGTTTGATGCTGTGGGAGTGCTGTAATGGTAGGTGAACTTTACCTATAAATGTATGTTTGATGTGGAAGCTATAATTTTAGATTAGCAATTTCTTGCAGCAGTTTTCTTGCTAATCTAAACCCTTTTGGATAGCAGCGGCAGTCTTTATGGTGAAACAAAATTAGGTGACAAGTACCTATTGTAGGTGGCTGAAGTGTGACAACTAATAGTTTAAGCAGAGTATGTGTGTAACGCTATGCTTCATAGAGGTTTTTTTGTTTTTTGTGGGGAAAACGAGAGTATTCATATCGTCCAGTTTGTGGAAAAGGGCGTATAGACGGTTATGTTACGCTCACAGGTCCAACGATCCAGCGTTAAGTCAGGGAAAAAATCACATCTGAGCGACCATTACGTTGGACAGTGGCACTGATACTATGTCATCCTTCAACGGAATACTAATCATACCTCTTGGCAAAACCAAATTCAAAGTAATTATAATAACGACCGCATTCGACCCTGCGCATTGTCGTTTAGGGCTCATCTTAATATTTAGTTGCAGGGGCTCAGAAGCCTCCACACTCCCTAAGCGTCTATGGCAGAAATACGCCAGTCTAGTGTTTAGCTTAGAATTGTCACCCAACTCCCAATGTCCCAGACCCCAGCTGCACGCTCGCTACATCTATTGGCCCTTCTTAGTCACCTCTTACGACAGGCAAGATGTACCCTTGGAGAATTCTTCAGACACACTCATCAATAGGCCAATATGCGCCAGTCACTTGTTGGCACGGCTTATCATAGAGCTGCTATGAACCTTTCGTGCTGCCATCTAACGTTTTTAAGAGTAATCTATACGATGGTATAACTTTTGCCCTAATTTATCCATAGATGTCTCTTGCAATCTCTACTATAAATAAAGGTTTAAAAAAAATCTACTTTCAAAAACTGACGTCATGGTATTTTAAATAGGTTTTCGTCTATCATGCTGGTTTATTACATGTTGATAATAGTATTTTTTCTTTTATTTCCTTGCAGCATCAATACCTTGGAAGAATTTAACTTACGATAAACTAAAAGAACAATACACGCTGTGGAAGGGTGGAATTTCTCTTCCTCAAGACGGAACCTATCCTGGCAGTTTGCTTTCTCTGCTACAGACCGGACTCTTACTAGAAAGAAACGGACGCACCGATCTCGACACATTGCAGAGTACTTTACAAAAAGTGAAGGTGAGTATAACGTCATCCTAAAAGGTACTAGCCACCAAATACGACGACTTGAATGCCAACGTCCATACCACGTTGAATATACCGGTTCTCGTCCGATCACCGAAGTTAAGCAACGTCGGGCGCGGTCAGTACTTGGATGGGTGACCGCCTGGGAACACCGCGTGATGTTGGCTTTTTGCTTATATATTTTTATGAATCACCTTCGTTTTTTCTTTTTCAGAATGATTTAGACGACATTGGTTACGTCATAATACCAGCGCGACTTCCTAACAAGAAATCGACTTTTAGTACCTCCGCGTGGGAGATTACTTCGCCTACCGATTCAGAGTGCCTCAGCCCGCGAAATATTGAACATAAAGTAGTTATACACAAATCACGCGAGAGCTCCACGGAAAGCAGTGAGAAAGAGTGCAGTAAGAGTGACTCCAGCCCTTTATACGAAACTATAAGGAAATCTTACAAGGAAACCACGTACGCAATACCAGAGAAGTGTTTAGTTTCTGACGAAGATAGCACGGTGGAGAGGCCAGTGTTTAAACATGAATTATTACCTGAAAAAGACTGTTCCAGTGCCTGTTCCACTCCCATTGCCAAGATAAGGGCCCGTATGAAAGATATAGGCACCCCAGGAACGTTACATCGGAGTGATTCGACTGAATATTGCAGCATTTTAAGTCCCAACCGTACAGTTAACTTTAGTATCCAAGATCATAACAGTAAAGACCAAAGTGGCCTGGAGCGGCCCGTTGCAAAACTCAGTCGAAGTTTCACACCGAAGTCATACAAACCGCTACATATCAAAGTGCCTGATTACAATTTGGACTCAATTAGACCTTTACTGAAGGATAGAAATGGAACGGAACGATCGTCGTACAATTTCGATATTCAAAACTACAGTTTACCCACGACTCCGATAGCGCGCAGTAATAAATTG
>NW_023592425.1:0-25198 GCF_014839805.1 Manduca sexta | reverse complement strand
ATTTACTTATTACCCAAGTATTATATATAAAAAAATCAGCTTTTATACTATAACGTAAATAAAATTATAATTTCATGAACACTAAGGGTGTCTGTCAAGGGATTGCTACGATGTTAAGTGTCTGGCAATGAATAACGTGATTTTAATAATTTTCTGAAGGTAACACCAAAAATCTCACTTTATTATTTTATGAAATTATATCTATTTACACACCTTTAGTACCGTTTATCTGTCAAAGCCACGGTAACCCAAACTTCATATGGCCCATCGTTCTTACCTGTGTTGGGAGCAAGCGCTGACAAACTTTCAGCTTTTATAAAATAACGAAGGTCTGGGGTTCACGGGCTCTTAAACTATTATTTAGATGGCGGCAGCGAAGAAGCTTTAGCAACGATATTTAAATCCGTGTAGGATGAAAAGCAATAAAACCTATTTTCAAATAGTGTACGAAACGCAAAAGACGTTATCAACAGTAATTTTTATGGAAACTTTGAGGTCAGTTTAATAGATTCTAATTCCGTCGTCGTAATTATTTTTAAGGTTGGTTTGGCGCCCACATTGCTTTGACTAAAGCGGCGATCGATACATGAAGCCCGGATGAATAAGCCAACATCGGAGACTGCGCAGGTGCCCTGATTATATATTAATCATGAACTGCCAAAGGAGCCAAAGGAAACGTGGTGATCCGAATCGCCAATATATTCTAACCAGAGAAATTAAAATACAACAATACTTTTAAATTGCGTAAAATAGCATTATTATTAAACCTTGACATAGGAAATGCATGTAAAATTGCTTACACACAGCAATCCATCATTGAACATTAACATCACCGGGTTTTAAATGCTTAAGAAGAATTTAAAAGCAAGAAACGGACGCATGCCTCTGTTATTTTGTTGTTATTAAGTAAGTTAACAGTAAGTTATATGTAGTACCTATATATGTACATATTGAAGCCATATTTGTATGTATTCTTATATTGTATAACATTTGTATATATTTTTATCTTATATGTTTTATCTTTATCTTTAAACTTATTAGTATACTTCGTACACCTCATACTGTCCCATATTATTCCGTTTTCTCTTATATCCATCCCATGGTTGTCTGTAAGAGATTGCCTTGTGCTATAAGACCGCGATTTGTACTTTTTCCTATTATCTTGTTCCATTATCTATGTCTCCGGTGTACAAGAAGAGTAAATAAATAAATAAAAGTAAAAAAATCAGTCAAGGGCAATTTATTTAAAACGAGTCGTAAGCATTTATATTGTCAATAATCGAGTGCACTCATACCAGGGAATTAAATGTTTACTTTCGTAATTTTGCCTAGAGCGATAAAAATCACATATTTCATTCCATAATGTATAAAGGGACTCCAGGCCATCGATCGATGATGCAGGCGCGCATTTGATGAAAATACTAATAGAGGTGTACGAATACTTTAGAGTCGCGTCAGGGGAATAAAGGAAATGATCGAAATAAGGACTACCTTTTATACCATGGTCTAAAATTATAAACCTACCAAGTTAATATAATTAATTAAGAGACCAATAATTGCGATCCCCACTAAAATAAAATTTATTATTCCGTCATTAGTTTCTGTTAAAATACTACCTGTATTGTGTGCAACAATTGTATTAAATCAAAGATACAACAGGAAATATTATAAACGAATGGTAATAAATGAACGTAACGTTAAAGCTATGGACTATTAAAACAATAGTCACTGTTTATAACTGCCTGAATCACATATAAAAAGTTATTTTGTGTTCGTTTACGGCTGAATTTGTGATATTTGGGTAGGGATAGTCTAAACAAGGTTAGTTGTGGTTGAAATGAGCCAGTTTGTGAATTAGGGTTGACAGTTCTAAATTCTAATCCGTGCAACTGGACTTAAATATACTTAATACATTTTTAGTGATCAATATAATATTGGATTTTGCGGTAATATCTTTTATGTGCCTATTTATCAATTTAAAAATATGTTCTTTTGGTACCTCCTATTAGCACAACTGTTATTTGAAAAGGTTGCTTTTATTCTTATTCTTATCTAGTGAAAAAGTTTTTATTTTATCTCAATGGAAAATACATGTTTGTCGCTTTCAAACATAATAATATTGTTTTATAGGTATAATGTAGATTCACCTAAATAAGTAGCTGAACTAATTCAAAATTACAAATCGGCTACACACTTATGTGTTCTTTGAAAGAACTTCTTCCTAACATCTTTGTTTTCTTTACAAAATTATGGAAAACTACGGAGCATAGCACAATAGGCGACGGACCAGTTTGACATAAGTGGCGGGTAATAACGAAGATTAAGCGAGACTGGTGCATAGAATAATAGAAAGGATGCCCGTCATACAGCATAGTGCAGCAAGCGACATTGCTACTCCAGCGTACCTGGTGCTAGAATCGCGCTACAATACCCCTGGACGCTAAGCACATTTTCATGGCTGGACTGTTATGATTTTTAAAATTTTGCATTGTTTATGTTATGGTAATTCAAACGGATTAAGAAATCATCGCGGCTAATTTGAAGGAACCCTCTAAATAGGTTATTATAATTAATCTGATTATCTGAACGACAAGCGGATTGAAAAATCGGTCCGGTCATCGGTCATGACCATATTAGCACTATTATTTAACTGTCCAAAGTGTCTCCTATATACCTAGTTATTTGTAATATTGATATTATAATATTAAACACTTGTTGACATGTTATATATTTTATAAAATAATCGACCGATAATTTCGTTATATTTATTCTATAATATTATATCTAATTTGACTTTATACGATAGACTAAACAAATAAATTAAAACGATAATTTAATGGTGATGGCAAAAGAAAGATTGGGATGTCTTTCTGCCTTCCCTATATCGTCCTCAACAAAGAGGAGCCGAACGCAATATTGAAATAATTTCATAAAAACAATATCAACATACCTGCCAGTTGGATTTATTGATTTCACTGTGCTTTGCTTTATATTATTTTTTATAGTCACATAAGTAACACTTTATTGTAATAAATAATCGTATTATTATGTATATCATTAAGCTGTCATCAATGAAATTATGTTCACTTACGCGATTAATAAATAATTTAAACTTTTAATTTGAGAATTTTGGTATCCGACGGACGAATGTCCATCCAATGACGAACAAGCGAAAAATGTTTAAAAATGGAGTCTCAATAAGCATGCCAATAAAAAACACTCGCGTTAAAAGTTATAAAACATACCTGGGTTGTAGATTTCCTCTTTAAACTTTATTTTCTCAGAGTTGAAAGCACCGTTGGTAATATCTTCGGTTATTGGCGACAGCGATAAATTATTTTATGTTTATGTTTGTCGAATTTATATTTTCGAATCATGATTGCGAATTAAAAACGGAACTAAACCATTCAAAATATCTAACGTATCATCGAAACTGTGTAAGAACACATATTACATAATAACGTTTTCCCGCGATCACTACTACTTCGCCAGACTAACCGCCGGGAGTGTACTCTATGAGGTCTGCGAACGAAATACGATTGCACATGGGGCAGCGTCCTCTACGATAGCACCTTCAAAATATACTAACGGTGCGGCTTTGACTATTTGCAGCCTTATTCCGCTACGCATAGTCACGAAATATATTAATATTTTGTAGCTTTATACTTACAGTATGCTTTCTGTAATATTGGGCAACATGATTTCAATAAATTCATTCAACAGTAAATCAAACATTGATTATATGTAACTTGGCATATTTAAAACAATATATTTTCGAAGTCTCGTTTTTATTATGATACAAATAAAAAATTGATTAAATATATTTTTTAGAGGTAACATTAGAATTATCATCTAGTTATTTTTTATAGCGTCACAAAAATAATTTATCGTCACAAACTTTTAATATACTTTATTGTTATTTATATTTATTAGTCGATAAGCTACCCTCATAACTTATTTAAATGAAACTAATTACTACAAATTATCGCTTCTTCATTGTATTAGAAGAAGAAATGCCTCAGGTTCGATTCCTAGGTTGGCAAATAAATAAGTAGGTTTTTTTATGATATTGATCCAGTATTGGATGCCCCAGAGGGTCAAGGTTACATATAGGCTGATTGTAAAACAAACTATACTTTTTTGATGTCCGCAGGATAGTGTGAGTTTTGGGACCCCGATATATTTAAAGTAGGTGTGCGCCAACAGGGGCCCCTCAAGCTCAAGGATCTCGTATCATTTACACATTGATACGGCTAATACGGCGGTAGTAGCTACCTGGCGCTTACTTCTTACTCTAACTAATATAAAAGCTTAAGTTTGAGAAAATCTTTGGATGTTAGTTTTAAGTAAACCACTGATTGGATTTAAATGAAATTTAGCACACGGGTGGATCATATTTTAGATAAACACGTGGTATACTTTTATATCAGTAATGCTCCAGTTGGATATAACATATTTTTTTAATGATACTTGTCAAAGAAATAGCTTTGGCGTCGTAGTGTGTTTTAGGGACTATTGCAGTGGGGGAGGTTATTCACACGGGGAATATCGTGAGCAACACGTAGCGTTATATATAAAAAAAAAGGAAATTTAAAGTTCAAGACAACACACAGACGCTATTTCGCTGGAAGTACAGGGTTCAATTTTGATAAAAATAATGTATCCAAAATCGGATTCGTTGAAGGAAGTAGACGTTTGGCAGGCTGGTAGCGGTGGTGGTAAAATTACTTACAACTACTTACTTTGATTGCAATAATTTTAATGTGAATTGCAAATGGTATAATTCAAAATTGTGTCGTATTTTGCTATGTGTAATTTCCATGGACACTAATAGAACTAACCGCAGGCAACTATATTCAATACCTTTTGGAACTAATAAGTGGAACGTTATATCGAATGCGTTATTAAAATAACTACAGCAGATATACATACTCACTGCGTTAATGAAAGCTTGCTTAGAATTTTACGGAATTAAATTTTTTGTTATTATTTTTTAGTGGTAATATAACGTAGGAATCAAGTTAATTGGTAAGTTCTCGTGGTTTAACAAACAGAAATATAAAATTAATAAATAATGTAAAAGCTTCTCAGGCAATAGGAATATTTATGCAAGCAGGTCCAATTAAACTACAGCTGAAATATAGATATTTTCTTAGAATGGGATTGTTAATTTATCCTTGGAACTAGAATACTATCTGAGTGTATTTGACATTTAATTTTATCGACTTACTCAAATGTTTATATTTTATGAAAGTAGATCTAAAATTATTAGACTCATATTTTTTATTTATTCAAAACTTTGTCATTTTCTTTCATGGTTTTCACTTTGAATTTTGTTTTATTCTAAAACGACGTAAGCGCCAAATGACATCATATATACGGCTCAACACGTAATGACCTTCGCTTTGCAATAAGAAGTCAAGTGACAGTTTTTTGTTTCTCTCCTATTGTAATATTGACATTTGACATTGACAAATCACTGTGTCTTAGTTTTTAAATTAAATAGTAAGGAACAACTTTAACTGTATCATTATCAAGCATTTGTCAGTTTTAAATATTTTTCTTCAAAATTAAGTATCAAAAAAATATTAAAAATACGTAATCGAACTCAGAGTAGAAAAATTAAGGAATAATATTATTGTCTCAGGCACGTTTACATTTTGAAATGTTGTCAATTGTTGTTAATAATAATAATAATAAGCCCCCTAAAATCCAACCACACGTCCTGATCGACCACCTGATCATGTGGGGGCGGACACACGATATCAATTTACTGGCGTGGCTAACGTGGCTATGGTAACCCAATTTATGGAGAATGGAAAATAAGAGATACAATTTACGGTCGCTGCCCGGGGGTCGCCGGGGCGCATCTGGAGCCGACGCTGGGTGCTACAGTTCGGGTAACGTTGGCGATGCTGGATTGAACAGGCGGGTCCTCATCGATAAATATATTACAGCCGAAGTGCCGCTGCCCGAGGGACGTCGGGGCGCGTCCAGTGCCGGCGCTGGACGTGGCAGCAATGCGAACACCGGCCGTGAGGGTTTACGCCAACGGGCTTTTTCGTAAACCTAGTACTCTCACAAGTTACACCGGGTCTGACCCATCATTTAGCCCATCATCTACACCATCTTCGGCCAGTTCTCTAATGTCGGGGGGTGTTGCGCAGGAGACATTGACTGTCGATAACCCTATGCCCACCACCATGACCACTATGACACGTAGGAAATGGACCTCTGATATGAACGAATTTATCCTACGAACATATCTTTCTTTAACATCTATGGGAACTGACACCAAAACCTATCTAGAACCGTTACATTCAAAATTTCAAGAAAAATTTCCACATATGACAGTAAGCAGACAAAGATTAGGTGACCAACGAAGAGCAATTGTACGTAACAACCTACTGCCACAACAAACTATAGATAGTATTTATAGAGAAGTAAAAGAAGATTTAGAAAAGACACACACACAAATACAACAGACACAACAAATTCAATCACAGTTATATATACAGGGAACACAACAACTGGGGCAGCGTATGAGATGGACAACCGAATACAACGAAACTATCATTGCAGCATACTACAAAATAACTAAATCAGAAACAGACAAAACATCCTACAGAACACTATTACACCAACACTTCGTAACCGCCTTCCCACACCTAGCACACGTTAGCGAACAGCGTGTCTCTGATCAGCGGAGAGTTATAATTAACAATCGTTTAATTTCACCCGAAAGAATTGCAGCAATAAAGGAACAAGTAGCTCAAGAACTGCAAATTAACGATTTTGGACTACAAACAAACACTTCGGAACAAAATACGGCACACCAGACCCCATTCAACTATAGATGATTTGACACTTCCTGAAAGTGACTTCCTTAGTAACATACAACCAAATTGCCTTACACAAACTGAATCACTGGAAGTAACAACACAAGAACAAGATGAACGGAATCAAGAAATAAACGATACCTTTTGCCAAGCTTTCGAATGCTTTATAGATACTGATCCAACTAATAGACCATTTATTCCTAAACAAAAATCATCTAAAAAATTTCTGCAAATTGTGAATTATATTAACAGCTAGCTTTTGCCCGCGGCTCCGCCCGCGTTATAAAGTTTTTCGGGCTAAAGTTTTCCGTTATAAAAGTCACGCTATATATTTTCCAACACAAAAATATTTTTCAGTTCGAACCGGTAGTTCCTGAGATTAGCGATTACTGCTCCGCTCCTATTGGGCATAGCGTGAAGATATATATAGCCTATAGCATTCCAGGAACAAATGGCTATCCAACACAAAAATAATTATTCAGTTCAAACTCCTAGTTTCTGAGATTAGCCATTACTGCTCTGCTCCTATTGGGTATAGCGTGATGACATATAGCCTTATAGCACTCCACGAACAAAAGGCTATCCAACGCAAAAGAATTTTTCAGTTTGGACCGGTAGTTCCTGAGATTAGCCATTACTGCTCCGCTCCTATTGGGTATAGCGTGATGATATATAGCCTATAGCACTCCACGAACAAAGGGCTATCCAACGCAAAAAGATTTTTTCAGTTTGGACCGGTGGTTCCTGAGATTAGCGCGATCAAACAAACAAACAAACAAACAAACAAACTCTTCAGCTTTATATAATAGTATAGATAAAATAATACCACAAAAGGCAAATAATGATACCGACTACAAATATTTACAGACTGTCTTATACTGTTCGGCATGGACTGCAGCTAAAGTCAACGGTAGCAAACTAAGCCCCATGAATTGCAATAACCCTGATGGTAACCGAATCCTGATGGTAAGTCGAACTAAACCACATTGGCAAAAACGCCTGGAAAAAAATTGCAGATCTACGAGCTAAAATAAGCAGATTGACACATTACATGAATGGGATTAGAAGCGACTATTTAAATCAACAAGTACAAAACATCTTAACACAGTACAGAATTCACACAATCCACGAAGAACCTAATTCACAATTATCTCATTTCCTTGACACCTTGAAACAGAAACTAACGATAGCCTGTAACCGACTAAATAGATACAAACAATGTACCCTCCGCAAAACTCAAAACAATGACTTCAACAATAATGAAAGAAAGTTTTATCGTACACTAGGTCCCGTAACAAATACTCAAACTACACAAACCACAGCTGCTGCTCGTAATTTATTAACACCTGACCCAATACAATTACAACAATACTGGGCTAACATATGGTCAAATCCTGTCGAACATAATGCTGAGGCTGACTGGATCAAGATAGAACAAGATAAACACAATTGCACCCCACCTATGCTATATGAAAGAATACCCTACGAACATACCAAAACGTCATTAACAGACTTCATAATTGGAAAACTACTGGTTCAGATCACATCCATAATTTTTGGTATAAAAAATTTACACACATACAACCCTACATAACTATATCAATAGATTTATTGAAAGCCCTGAAGAAATGCCTTCTTACATAACAGCAGGAAATACGTATATGCTACCAAAAGACCAAAATGATACAGCCAATCCAGCAAAATATAGACCTATTACTTGCCTACAGACAATTTATAAAATAATTACAGCGTGCCTCTCAGATTTAATTTACACTCACCTCGCTAATCATAACATACTAACTGAACAACAAAAAGGCTGTAGGAAATTTAGTCAGGGGTGTAAGGAACAGGTCACAATTGACTCGGTTATTGTAAATCGCGCACATAAATATAAAGAAGATCTATACACCACTTATATTGACTACAAAAAGCTTTTGATTCCGTTCCACATTCATGGTTATTCTCAGTACTGCGCATCTATAAAATTCATCCCAACTTATTACTTTCTTGCGAACCACTGCTGCACATTGGTCAACTCGCCTCCAGTTAAAATTCCTGATGGTTCTCTAGTGACCGACCCCATCAAAATTAAAAGGGAATATTCCAGGGCGACCTGCACTCAGTGCCGTTGTGGTTTTGTCTTTGCTTTGAACCCCCTTTCCAATATGTTAAACTCCATAGAAACCGGATATACACTAGATTCCCATAAAGAAACCGACGGACAGGCTAACCTAACATTTAAATTAAATCATCTTTTATACATGGATGACATTAAATTGTACGCACAATCCTCTGCTGATATAGACGAACTAATAGAGCAAACCCAAAAATTCTCATCAGATATTCATATGGAATTCGGCATTGATAAATGCAGAAATAACTCAATCAAAGCAGGACACTTTTATGATTACTCTTACAAATGCAGACAGGCCAGACCAACCTATCACTCACTGAGTATGAAGCATATAAATACTTAGGGTTCCATCAGGCTCGTCAAATACTCCAAAAGAAACAAAAACAAAACTCTTAGAGGCATTCAGATACAGACTTAACTCAGTTTTAAAACCCACTTAAACTCTAAACATATCTTTAAAGCAATAAATACTTACGCTATCCCTGTTTTAACGTACTCATTCGGTATTATTAGATGGTCAAAATCCGATCTTAAAAATCTCCAACGTGTCATTAATGTAGCTCTTACTAAGCATAGGAAACACCATCCACGAGCCTGTGTTCAAGGCAAACTCTGCCACGCAGGAAGGTGGCAGAGGCCTCATAGACATCAATAATCTTCATAGTAAGCAAATAACAACCCTCAGGTATTACTTCCATAACAAACAAACCGACTCCCAACTACATTCAGCAATAGTGTTTAATGATACCAAGTTTACACCCTAATTTGCGTAGTAAATGTACCCAGCCCAATGAAACGCAAGTAGATAATCCAACCAAAATCAGGAAGTGGACCCGGAAAGCTCTTCATGGTAGACATCGTCTCGATCTGAACCAGCCTAACGTCGACAAAGATGCGTCGAACGAGTGGCTACTACTAACTACTACTACTACCAAAAGTATATTATAAAAGCTACAAACCTTCCGACCGATATGTGTAGAAGATGCAATAGTTCGTCGGAAACAATTCAGCACATTACAGGCGCTTGCAAATCCATAGTCCAAACAGACTACAAATACAGACATGATCAGGTTGCACACATAATCCACCAGACTCTAGCCCTTAAGTACAAACTTATAGATTCATCAACACCTTATTACAAGTATTCGCCGGCAATAATATCAGAAAATTCGACACATAAACTTTACTTCGACCGCGCCATACTTACAGACAGAACGATACACTACAATAGACCAGATATTATATTAATTGATAAAATTCAGAAGTCTGCTTACATCATAGATATAGCAATACCGAACACTCACAACATTCAATCTACAATAGCTGAAAAACTTTCTAAATACATTGAACTTAAAGACGAAGTTACTCGAATGTGGCGTCTTCAAAAGGCAGTAATAGTCCCAATAGTTTTGTCAACCATGGGCGTGATTCCTACACACCTCCACAACTCCCTCCAGACACTTCATCTACCAAAAATTCCTATACATCAATCTTCAAAAAGCAGTCATCCTCAACACTTGTCGCATTGTGAGAAAATTTCTGCAGCTAGACCACGATTAAGTTTCTTTTTATCTCTCACGTTACAAACAATATTTTTAATGTTGCTGCAGACTTGGCTTTTTGTAATACCATTTTCAGAAGAAAAATATAAATAAATGTGCAGTTTTAAAATATTATATGTATTTGTTAATGTTATTTCTAGATCTAAACAAGATTTATTTGAATAGAAAATATTTTTCATATTTATTTCCTGAATATCGTAAAATATAGCAATCGGGAAATCGAATCCAGTACTTCAATTTTACAGCCTTACACTGACTAGACATCTACGAAAATAAGCACTAGCATCTCAAACCCGACCCAAAGTGGTCCCAAACATTAAATATTCCCATAAACGTGGCAAAATATTTGAATCGCGATATGATGCTTGGCCGGGCAGTGGATCCGCCGATAATATTTACGACGGTCTGCCCTGATCCCAGCCCAGTCCTAAAGATGTGCCAACCGTCAGCATAACGGGATAATATGGGCGTTAGAATTATTACACGCCCCAGAGATAACTTTTATTAATATGTTTTGAACCCAGATATGTCACTGCATACCCCGAGTTTTGAGAATGGGAATTTTAATAATTTTAAACAAAACTTTGGTTTCCGTTGATATATTATTTAGGTGGTAGTAAAAGTATCATCCGTTTTATTATGTAAGTTTTATGTTACAATATTTTATTGTGTATCCTTATTATGAAACATTATTACGTATCAATTGCGTATAAAATAGCGGAACATCGCCCCTTCCTTCACATCCTAAATAAACAAAACAATTTATATAACATAGTTAATATGTCAAATATAAGTCTTTGTGAATCGTTAGTAGAGAAAAAAAATGTACTATCTGAAACTTTCAATAACAAAGTTCATGCCATCACTCACTACATCCTACTTGTAGTTATAGCATTTATCGATACGCTATCGAGCAGCTATCCTGATCACGATTGCATAAATAATTGTTTGCTATTATAGGAAAGAAGAAAAATGCACGGTAGAAAAATCCTGTAACATTAAAACATAAATTTTAAACATAGGGCCGCTAGCCAACGTTGTTGAATGCACTCTAACTTAATTTTATAGCCTTAAACTCGTCTCGGAGGTCTATTTTTGCATAACTTTGTATGGAAATTGCGTTATCTCGAACAGGCTGAAACTTATGGATGTCACGAGGATTTGGGTAAAATAATGGGACATATTTTAGAACGAGATAATTTTGAAGAACGGTGTTGTAATATTTGTCTACTTAGAGCAGAAGTTATGCGAAGGGCCACGTTGGTAACAGATTACCCTCGCCTGTAAACACCCTCATAAGTAATATTGTGGGTGCGTTGTCAACCTATGGAAATTAGAAAGAGGCGATTTTAGCAATCCCACTGAACGTGTGAAATCCAACAGGAACGTTTGAAACTAACTAGGTACTTTTTGAACAATCCATGTATTTAACGTTTTCCTTTCTATTTTCTAGTGTAAAGTTAAAGGTGACCAATCGTTCTCCTAGCTTTTCCCCAGGGCTATCTTTATGCTGATGAGCGGTTTTTCGCATACGAGAGAAGTTCAAAATAGATTGTGCTTCTCGTTATGACTTACCAATTACCATAGAAATAAAATATATCTTTGGATACTTATGCATTATTCTATGCTGACAACGAAAAATTACTCTTACATACAAAATACATATCTTTCTCAGTAAAATCTAACCTCTTATTTCGTACTCGTATTTTCTTAGCTTATAACTAGAAACATTCCAATAGGCCTAGAACAGAGCCGCGCGCAGGTGATGGGACCTGTTGATCCAAACGCGTTCTGCGAGCGTTGACACGCGCGACACGTGACGCGCATTCACCGCACGCACATACCCATAAACCCTTTACCGGATTGTGCGCTTCAATATGATTGTACTTTGGGAAATGTTTTATACAAGTGCTTGTGACTGCCTGTGGAATTTCATTTACAGTTTCTTAAATTATGTATAAGATTATAACTCTGTTATGTTTAATAATAATACTATTATTAGTAGCGTTGATATCATTATT
This sequence comes from Manduca sexta, assembly GCF_014839805.1. Taxonomy (NCBI): domain Eukaryota; kingdom Metazoa; phylum Arthropoda; class Insecta; order Lepidoptera; family Sphingidae; genus Manduca; species Manduca sexta. Next base: position 12,642 of record NW_023592425.1, on the reverse strand, counting down.
TTCAAATAAAGAGACGAGCAAGTAACTCTGTAAAGCAAATAGCACTACACTGAGCGAAGAGTTAATATGTAATCACAGTATTTTATTTGTTCCAGCATATCGCAAATGTCAAACTGACGACTTCCAGTGCGGTGTAGAGGGCGCGGGCCCGGGAAAGTGTCCTCGCAGGGGCCCTGCATACCTAAAGAGAAGAAATGTGACGGGTAATACATTCCGACATATTCTAATCGATATTCCTACATATCTACATTGTGTCACTGTGGATTATTCTTTACTTATTTGTATTTAAGAAGACATTTTGTTAATCTATCTCTAATTATATTAGTCTATTTAGTTTTTATTGATGATGGAATCCACAATTTCTATCGGTGTTCATGCATAATATTAGCCATATAAATTACAATAAAATGCATGGACCCAGCAAATACATATTCCAGTACAATTGAAACTTCTACCTCTTATTTCACAGCCTGAAAACAAATTTTATTACAACGACATCTAGCCAAAAATCTTAGAACTAACTTATTAAAAATCTCATTAAATTGTTTTCGTGCAGGTATTTAGACTGTAGGACGGGTAAGGACGAGCAGAATTGTCCCACAGACTCGACACCCTGCCGGCTGGACCAGTTCAAGTGCGCTACAGGGAACAAGTGCGTCGACGCTTCTGTGAGTGCGACCACAAAGACGACTGCGGCGACAACTCAGACGAAGAACATTGTAGTGAGTTGCCCTTTATTACACTTTTGGAGGTTTATGCTTAAATTAAAGGCTTTTCCCAAAATAAATGTAATAAGAATAAATTAGGACTTTGATTTGCGTATTTAGCAGAAGGTTTACGGACCATTAGTAATTGTATTTTAATTCAGATGCAGGATATGTTTCCTGTTTACATTCTTTTAGTTCCAGGGAACAATCATAATTCCTTTACAAGCTTAAAAATCCTTTTTATGTATATACCTGAATATACCTACCTACCTACCTACCTACCTAAATATAGATTTTACATTAAGGTTGTGTTATAAATCTTCATTCCACAATGTCTATTTCGAAATATCGAGTTAAAAAAAAACCAATTCCACATTTTAAAGGTAAAAATCTAGTATTATATGTGTTTTAAAATATATCTCGACTAAAAGTGAAGTTGTGCGCTCCGTGGAGTTACAGAACATCTGAACTCGCCTGATTTATAGCGCCCAGGTACAGGGACTTTTAAAAGCATCACGTCAAACTAACAAACACTACACCAAAGGTTTTGCATTGTTGAAATATCGTGGATTTATTACTAATATTATATTTAAAATGACATCAACCGTAAAGTGAAATGCCGTGATGAGAAGTCTTCTCTAACCCTTATATGTATTATCTTGTTTTGTTTGTTAATTTTCACCGTGGTATTGCATTGGAGATTGATTACGTAAAGTATTAATTACTATGTATTTTCTAGGTAATTTTCAATTATAATATTCGGTAAATGTATAAGTACGCATAACAAAACTATCTCATATTCTTATATTAATTCATCAATCTTAACCAAACATTTGTTCCCAGGTTTTCCCCCCTGCCACATCGGGCAGTTCCGCTGCAGTAACGCGCTGTGCATCCCCGCTACCTACCACTGCGATGGATACAAGGACTGCGCGGACGGCTCCGACGAGGCGAACTGCACCGCCATAGCCTGCCCCGATAACAAGTACCTGTGCCCTAAGGGGGACAAGATGGAACCCACAAGTGTATCATGCGGTACCAGCTGTGTGACGGGAAGAGGGACTGTGAAGATAATGCTGATGAGGAAGCTGCTTGCTGTGAGTTCTTTTATTTATAAGCTGTGTGATATTTTTTTTGGTGCCACACAAACTAGCAATTTGCATAATATTTTAAAGCACATAATGTTGTATTACTGATTGCGGAGCGTGAAGAAGCAATTATGCAGGCCGGCATGACTGCCGGTCGGCACTTTCTTTGAGCTCCACTTCACTTAACATCAGGTGCAATTAAACTACTTTGCCGAACTACGATAAAAAAACATTAAATTGATTCAATTATACTAGTATTGTTTTAGCCTGGTTTTAGCGATAAATTTTCTTTATTATTTTTGTTACCGTGACGATTCTCGCGATAGGTATAATATAAAGTATATGCCTAAGCTCGAAGTAAGAGGATTTATAAGTTGTGTTCTTACCCGCGACTGTCTACTATTTCTCTATTCCACTAAATACATTTTATCTTCCAGCAACGGCCTCCTGTCCCGCCTTGGACTGTGAGTACAAATGCGTGGCGTCTCCGTCTGGCGGAGCGTGTTCCTGCGCGGCCGGACTCACGCTCTCGGCAGACAACAGGACCTGCGTGGACCGCGACGAGTGCAAGGAGTGGGGCTTCTGCCACCAGCTTTGCGTTAATACTGCTGGATGTAAGTGTTTTAGTTTTATAAAGTATTATTACTTAGCAGTAAAATACCCTACTTAAATGTATTAGCTGTGTTCGAAATTAAACCGTGGAATTTAATGTATTTGTAACACACATAAATTTTATTTTTACTCTCCTCTACATAAACAGTAATCATATCAAATCTCCCACTCCTCTGTGCACGCAATGTGCTTATAAAGGGGTATAACATTTTCTCTTCGCGTATTAATATATAAATTACTCTAAGGTTTAATATTTTTATTAACTTTAAGATACATTTGAACTTATATAAATCAAGATTTTGATTAGCAAGTTAACTTACAGAAGTTGACTTCCACAAGCAATTTTTGCTATGTAAACAATCACGACTAGATGACTGCAAATTATAAAGCTAACAGGTCTGGTACTCGCTAGTCTAAACAGATAAATAAATCATCACAGAACGTATCAATCAATGTGCGTGTATATTCCAGCATATCGTTGCGCATGCGCCCCCGGGTACTCGCTGGTGGAGGGGCGGCGCTGCGTGGGCGGCGCGGCGCGGCGCTGGGCGCTGGCGCACGCGGGCGCGGTGCTGCACATGGACCTGCACGGCCGCGCGCCCGTGTCCCTCGCCAACGCCACCGCGGCCGCCGGACTCGACTACCACTACAGGAGAAATCTGCTGTTCTGGTCCGATCTCAAGACTAGAAAGGTCAGTAGTTTCAACCAAATTAAATATTTGATTAAAGGCTTGTTGCGGATAAATTTAATAGTTGCTAGACGCATATTGTATTATGAGGGGCTGAATATATTTTGAACAGATTTTATTTTGTGTCGTTTTTTATTGGCCCCAATAAAGTTTTACAACTGAGGAAAAGTTGAAAAAAATGACAACCAACATGGTGACTTGACGATACCAGAAGTAATGCTGGTCCGTGTTACAGGATATATGGAATGTCGAAACCGCGTCGAAACAAACTATGTTTGTCTATATCATACAATATATATTTTTTGTTTACAGATCCACTCACAGCATCTGAGCGTGCCAGCCGGACTGAACAGCTATGCGGGTAACGACATCACGGTCGCCGGTTCCTGGGCTCCGGCCCTGGCCGTGGACTGGGTGGGAGACAAACTGTACGTGGCAGATGCCGTGGGACAAAAGATTGATGTTTTCGAGCTGGATGGAAGACTGCATGCCGTAGTGCTGGGCTCTAATTTGACGAACCCAGCCGATTTGGCCCTGGATCCGACGCTGGGTCTGATGTTTGTTGCTGATAGTAGCCAGGTGAGAAATTAATCATATCTCATCAGTCTACAGATTTAATTTATTGCAATAACTTTATCAGAGTTGAAGCTGTTTTCTTGTAACTTAACTTTAAAACTTTCAATACTTTTCAGCCATTGTTCGGCGGCATGGACGCGAAATCGATCGTATCAGAAGCGGCCTACAAAGCATCAGGTATAGCGGTGGACATCATCGCGCGCCGAGTGTTCTGGTGTGACTCCTTACTGGACTACATCGAAACGGTCGACTACGACGGCAACCATCGTTTCTTGGTCCTCAGAGGACAGCAGGTCCCCAGCCCTTCAAGACTCGCTCTTTTCGAAGACAGGGTCTACTGGTCAGACAGCATTAAACAAGGCATCAGTTCAGTCAATAAATACGAAGGAGCTTCAAGTATTCAAGCCATATACAAAATGAAGGATATCAGGGAACCCAGGGCGATCACTGTCATACACTCTTTAAAGCAAACTTCGGTCAATAACCCCTGTGGTAACAATAATGGAGGGTGCTCCCAAATGTGCATAGTGACAGCTATTCAAAATGGTGGCCTGGGGTACCGCTGCGCTTGCAACATCGGCTACCGGCTCGAAAGCGATTTGCGTAATTGTGATTTAGTGAATGAGTTCCTCATGTACTCCCAACAGAGATTCATTAAAGGAAAGGTCCTCAATCCTGTAATCGAAGGGTTCAGTGACGCAATCTTGCCTGTTGTGTCACGAAGGGCTAGATTCGTTGGCTTGGACTTCGACGCAAGAGATGAACATATCTATTACTCTGATGTGCTACAAGATGTGATATACAGGGTGCACAGGAACGGAACGTCTCGGGAAATTGTCCTCGCATCACAGAACGAGGGCGTTGAAGGACTCGCGGTAGACTGGGCTTCGAAAAACCTTTACTACATCGACTCTAGGAAAGGAACATTGAATGTCCTTTCAACGAGGAACGTGACTTACAAAAGAACTCTTCTGAAAGACTTAAAAAGACCCAGGGCTATTGTCGTTCATCCCAACAAGGGTTTCATATTCTTCTCGGAGTGGGACCGACCGGCAAACATCAGCCGTTGCAACACTGACGGTACCGGGCTTCTCGTTTTCGAAAATGTTACTCTCGGCTGGCCTAACGGCTTGTCCATAGATTTTGACACCGACAGAATATACTGGTGTGACGCCTTACTGGACCACGTACAACATTCCAAACTGGACGGTACTGACGTGAAAACTGTCAATTCGAGGCTGATCAGGCATCCGTTCTCGATAGTTATCAACAAAGAGTTCATGTACATCACAGACTGGAGACTAGACGCCATCGTGAGGCTGCACAAACTGACCGGGGAACAGGGAAGACATGGTCCGTGGCCACCAAGGCTGAAAGTCAATAGTTATAATATACAGAAAATAGACCCGATGCAACCCAGAGAGAGTAATAATGTAAACTGCAATAAGCTTTGTTTCGCCATACCGAGGAATAACACCGAATTCTTGACTGTTAAGTGCGGATGTCCTTACGGAGAGAGTTGGCGGCAGATGGTCAGAATTGTATCGCCGATCCTAACTCGGAGCCGCCCGTGCAAGCCTGCCCGCACTCCTGGGACTTCACGTGCAATAACCAGAGATGTATCCCGAAGAGCTGGGTGTGCGATGGGGACGACGACTGTCTAACAACAGCGATGAGGAGCAGAATTGTACCAGTAAGTAAACACATAACTTAATATTTCATCTCGAGCTTTCATGGATTTCAATTATCTTTGTGAATGACACATTACTCCTAAATTGGTACAAAACCTAAGTAACTCAAAGGTTTAATGAACATAAAGTATTTGCTCCTTATTTCTCCATCTAATAATGCCTCTGTGTAACTAATATCCGATCAACATAATACATCAAGAATTATCTTTACAGAAACAACATGCAGCTCATCAGAATTCAAAATCTGGTCGTTGTATACCTGCGACTTTCAAGTGCGACTCTGAGAACGACTGCGGCGACTTCTCTGACGAGACGGGGTGCGTCAACCTGCAGCTCCTGCAGTTCCAGTGCGACAACGGACGCTGCGTGCCCAACACCTGGAAGTGTGACTCCGAGAACGATTGTGGAGATGGCTCCGACGAGGGCAGCCATTGTGCTGAAAAGACTTGCGCTTACTTCCAGGTTAGATTGGAAAAGATATTTCCATTATAAATGCCATGTTATTTTTATTCCGGCAAGAGAAAGATTTATAATATTACGTAGTAGCAGATTCAATGAGAGACGTTGTGATTTAAGATGTTTATAAAAATAAGTCGTTCTATCCCTCTGGATCTACAAATGTCAGGTCGCTTTTGTGCTAATTGGTAATTTACTATCTCTTAAAGTGTGTGTTTGCACTACATCTGCAGTGGACAGTCTGAGTACATATATTTCACCTATCTAAACACACAATGTAATAACGTCCTGTTGCGGTCAGTTCACATGTCCGCGCACGGGGCACTGCATCCCCGCGTCATGGGTGTGTGACGGGGACGACGACTGCTTCGACAAGCAGGACGAGGCCGACTGTCCGCCCGTATCCTGCCTCGCCAACCAGTTCAAATGCGCTGACCTCAAGCAGTGTGTGCAGGTAATGGAAATTAAATCTATATTCAATATGTTATTTGAGTGAGTACCACTGCTACTAACATTCACAATGCTTCAGAAATTATAGATGTATTCCTCTACTAAACCAATCAGCTCACTAACTGAACACAAATATTCGTATAATTTGTTTCGAATAGCACGCCATTGTCGTCGGCAATCTAGTATAGACTCAGTTTAAATAAATTGATTTCCTACGAGACAAATTATTAATAATAATGTTTGTAGCTTCCACTATGAGGGTTTACTTATTTTATGCTACCTAATGTATAACAAATGTCATCTAAACGGCTGTAATCCTCTTTCTAGGAGGCATACAAATGTGACGGCATCCCGGACTGCAACGACGGCAGCGACGAGGCGGGCTGTCCCTCGCTGGCGCCGCACCAGTGCCAGCCAGACAAACAGTTCCAGTGCCGCTCCTCCGGGATCTGCATACCCACTACCTGGTACTGTGACGGTGAGTTGACAGCTTTTGATAATGTTACTGATGTTTTTTATAATGATGATACCTACATAAGGTATTTCTTACCAAGGAGTGTACGTGAACTGATAATATGAGACAGGTTACGTCTACGACTCTCAAACTATACAAATTGATGACGTTCAATGTCAACACCTATCCGAATGAATGAATGATACGCAGGCACGCCCGACTGCGAGGACCTGTCGGACGAGCCGGCGTCGTGCGGCGCGGCGCAGTGCGGCGCGAACCACTTCCGCTGCGACAACGGGCGCTGCGTGTTCAAGTCCTACGTGTGCGACGCGCGCGACGACTGCGGCGACGGCTCCGACGAGGGGCTGCAGCACGCCTGCACGCCGCCGCCGTTCAGGTCGGGGCTCATCTTGTACCCTAAATACGACCAGTGTACATGTTATGGGGATAATCACAAAACATGACATTTATTATGACCACCGACGACAAATGTACTAGTCTAGTGTTGTCTATCTTAAATTAAATATATAATCGGTTTCAGTGTAGCTACTATGCTTTGTCAAATATATAAGAATTTTTCTTCAAAACGCAAAAAAATATTGTTACAAATACGCAATGACTATCTGTCTTTGAGACATATTATTAAGTAGAATATTTTACTTTCAGATGTCCAACTGGACAGTGGCAATGTCCTGGAGTTACTGGTCGCTGCGTCAACCTCACGCAAGTTTGCGACAACAAGCCCGATTGCCCCAACGGTGCTGATGAAGGTAAGCTAGAACCCAAGTATAGAACGATTATTGTACAATATTATACGTCATTTCTAAACGAAAACAAACCACTACACACCAGAACTAATAGTTGATATTGAACCTGAGAACACCGTACGCCCCTATAATTACTTGCTATTTTCTGCCATTTAGAAGTTTTTATATTTTTATTTTTAATTTACAGGTCCTAGCTGTGATTTCGCCGAATGCCAAGATCAACAAGGCCTGTGTACAAACGAATGTAAGGAGACTCCAAATGGCCCGCTGTGCCTCTGTCCTCCTGGAGAGAACTCGACGTCGACGGCTACACCTGTAAGGATATCGATGAATGCAACCCTCCAGGCATCTGCTCGCAAGTGTGCACAAATATCAAGAAGTCTTATGTCTGCAGCTGTGTCGACGGGTATCTCCTCACCAACAACAACCATTCTTGCAAAGCTAACAACCATTCCAGCGCCTTCCTCATCATTTCCAACAGGCACTCCATCTTAGTGGCTGATCTGAACGAACAAGGCTTAGAAAGAGTACCAATTAATGTAGAAAATGTTGTAGCTACAGCCTCCAACATGCATACAGGAACTATATTCTGGTCTGATATGAAGCTGAAGAAGATTTCTCGGTTAGACCGAGGCAGTGAGCCCCAAGTGATAATCACTACAGGACTTGATCTGGTGGAAGGGTTAGCTTACGACTGGGTGGGGGGTAACATCTACTGGTTGGACAGCAAGTTAAATACTATTGAAGTCGCTAAAGAAGATGGTACAGCAAGAACTGCGCTGCTTAGCGGTAACATCACGCAGCCCAGAGGTATGTGCTTGGATCCCGCTCCGAACACAAGATGGTTGTTCTGGACTGACTGGGGAGAAAACCCAAGGATTGAGAGGATTGGTATGGATGGTACACAGCGCATGGCAATAATAACCACCAAGATCTACTGGCCAAATGGTTTGACCCTGGACACGGCGACTAAGAGAGTCTACTTCGCTGATTCTAAACTGGACTTTATAGACTTCTGCAACTACGACGGAACTGGAAGGCAGCAGGTGTTGGCTGGCAGTCACTACCTATTGCACCCGCACTCGTTAACTCTTTTCGAAGACACTTTGTACTGGACGGATCGTCAATTAAACAGAGTCCTTTCTGCCCATAAGTTCAAGGGGTCGAATCAGACGGTAGTGTCTCACCTGATTTCGCAGCCGCTGTCTATTCACGTCCACCACCCCGCTCCAGCCGCAGTACCCCTCGCCGTGCAAAAAGGACACTTGCCAACATCTATGTTTGCTAAGTCCTAACATGACCATCGGCTACACTTGCATGTGCAAGCCTGGCTTCAAACTCTTGCCTGATGGAAAATGCGTTGAAGGTATGCATAGGTTATAGTCAAATACAAATTTTCTATAAATGTGTCTATAAATAGTGTGTTCATATTATGTATATTTTTCAGAGGAAACTGCATACTTAATGGTGCTGAAGGGATCGCAAATTATCGATTTAGCTACAGATGGTTCTGGAAGAGCTGGACAGTTGGCGTCTGTTGTTGGAATTCAAGGTATGTAAAAATATCAAACGAAGATTTTGGACCTTTCTACTGTTACAAGAAACGTACAGTTTACACTCATTGGTGTTTTTACCAACAGGTGGAGTACAACTAGACTATGATAGACAGGGCCACACGCTCTTCTGGCTCCAATCCATCTCCGGAGACAGTGACGATGAAGAAACTGCACAATTTACAGCATGAGTTATGGCGGAGGGAATAAAGTCGAGTTCTTCGGCCAAGACACCGGCATCGTCGGCGCTCCCTCGGCTATTGCCTTCGATTGGCTGGGAAGGAACTTGTACATGGCCAACAGAGTTGCTAGTAACATTGAGTTGGTGAGAATAGACGGCAAAGTGAAATATAGGTCGATTGTAATGGCCAATGATGGAAGTAAAATGTCTGTTGCAAAACCTAAGGCCATAGCTCTGGATCCTACTGAAGGGTAAGTATCTTCATAGACCATTCATATGGCCAACAAAATTGAACACTACTTTCCAGGTTGGTTGAAGAGGAGAGTAGAACCTTCGCTGTGGCAATAATTGGTAATAATAAAAATGTTTCTTTTTGTTTATAGGAAATTATACTGGTCAGATGAAGGCGGTTACGGCGTGCCAGCTAAAATCGGCAAAGCCAATATGGACGGCACCAACCCCATCATTCTAGTGGACTCCATTGAGAGACCTGAAGCCATCACCGTGGACGTGGAGAGGAAGTTGGTGTACTTCAGCACTCAGTTCCCCGCTAGCATCAACAGTGTCAATACCGAGGGCAATGACAGGAAGACTATTCTCACGGAGTCCAACGCTATATCATTCCCAAAAGTCATTGCTGTCTTAGACTCAAGGTTATACGTCCTCGACCCAAGGCACGAGAAGATCATTAAAGCAGACCTTCCTAATGGCGATAACGTCAAAACTATCTTGGACAATGAGAGTGACTTGAAATCTCTTACGATATTCCAAAGAGAAAGATGATTCATCATCCATGCTCGCAAAATAACGGTGGGTGCGAACAGATCTGTATACCTAGTGACGGTGGATCTAGAGTTTGTGCTTGTTCGATCGGGTACAGAAAGGAGAGTGAGGTCAATTGCATTCCATACAAAACCTTTGCAGTGGTGTCACAACTCGACCTAATCCGAGGGTACAGCATCGATTCTAGCGCCGAAGCAATGGTTCCAGTCACAGGCCAAGGACACCACATTCTTCACGTCGATGTCCACTTCGCTGAGAACTACATCTACTGGGTTGAGTTTAACAGAGGCCAATGGAATGGTATCTTTAGGATACGTCCAAATGGTACTGAACTTCAGCATATCGTCAAAGATGGTATCGGCAGTAATGGAATTAGAGGCCTGGCTGTTGACTGGGTAGCTGGTAATTTATATTTCACAAACGTCTTCCCTCACGAAAACTACGTAGAGATGTGCTGGCTAGATGGTTCTAACAGAAAGGTCCTTGTCAAAACAACCATGGATGCCCCAAGAGAGCTCGCTGTAAATCCTCTGAAGAGGTTGCTCTATTGGATAGATTATGGCCAATACCCTCGCATCGGAAAAGCATATCTCGACGGCAGCAACTGGCAGACTGTTGTCAGCTCCGGAATATCAAACCCCGAGACTTGACCATCGACATGCTGACACATGATGTATACTGGGTAGATTCCAAACTCGACCAGATTCAGAAGATTTCTTACAACGGTGGCAATAGACAGCTAATCAGATCAAATTTGCCGAACCCCATGGGTATTGCAGTTCACACAGGCAGCGTTTACTGGGTTGATAGAAATTTGCAGACGATTTATAAGGCATCGAAGTTACCAGGAAATATGTCTATGCCAGAGAAAGTTAGAACGAACTTACCGAAACTACGTGATATCGTCATATTTGATGTAAATAACCAGCCAACCGACGAAAACAATCCGTGTAGGAAACTTGGTAATGGAGGCTGCGATCAACTCTGTTTCAGTTTTCCACCTGACTCCAATAAGGGAGTAACACACAGATGTGACTGCGCGACTGGTCAAGTGTCACAGACTAATCAAAAGAAATGTGATGTCGTTGATGAATACTTGGTATTCACGACTAGAACCGAGATTCGCGCCATCAACCTCGACCCTAAATCCACCGGTGTGCCCTTTAAACCTGTGGTCAACCTCACCAACGTCGTCGGGTGGAATTCGATTACGCTGACAACAAAATCTTCTTTACTCAAATCAGACCTTGGGCTAGGATCGGTTGGATGCCAGCGAACAACCCAGATAGCGACTATTCATAACATCATCAATAAGGGAATTAACCCTGGTATTTCTTACGACTGGACTCAGAAGAAAGTTTACTGGACCGATAGTTCCAACAATTCAATCTACGCTATGAATTTGGACGGTTCCGAATTGGTTATGATTGCAAGAGTTGAAAGACCAAGAGCTATCGTTGTTGATCCTGCAATGGAACCTTGTACTATACCGATTGGGGAAGATTCGGAACTTCAGGTAAAATTTACAGAACAACAATGGCTGGATCACTGAAAAAGGCTATCATTGACAAAGATCTATCACAACCTAGCGGGTTGACAATTGATTTCGATGAAAACATGCTTTACTGGACCGATGCTGTCAGAGAAAAGATCGAAAGATCTAACATGGATGGTAGCAACAGAGAAGTTTTGATAACAGCCACAATCTATCCCTTCGCTATCACAGTCTTCGGAAATTACATCTATTGGACCGATCTTCAGTTACGTGGAGTATATCGAGCAGAAAAACACACCGGCGCTAACATGGTTGAGATGGTCAAACGATTGGAAGGAGATATCCCACATTTACAGCCCCAGTAGACAAAAATGCCAGTCAAACTTGTGTAAACTTAGCAATGGTGGTTGTGCCCAGAGTTGCCATCCGGCGCCAACAACACAGTTGAATGTAGGTGCGATGAAAATACTAAACTTGTTAATGAGGGTCGTATGTGCGTCGCTAAGAACATCACTTGTGACTCTAGCAAATTCTTCTGCGGTAACGGTAAATGCATCAGTCGTATGTGGTCTTGTGATGGAGATGACGACTGCGGCGACAATTCTGATGAAGACAAAAACTACTGCGCGTACCACTCATGTTCCCCGAACGAGTTCCGCTGTAACAACGGTCGTTGTATATTCAAGTCTTGGGTGTGATCACGAGAACGACTGCAGAGATGGTTCTGATGAGGAAGGCTGTGTCTACCCACCTTGCGCTGAAGGAGAGTTCACTTGTCTCAACTCGCGCTGTATCCCCATGTCTCAAGTCTGCAATGGCTTCAATGATTGCAAAGACAACATCACTAGTGACGAAACTCATGAACGCTGCCCCAACAACACGACTTGTCCTACTAACCATCTCAAATGCGAGAAGACTAACATCTGTGTTGAACCTTACTGGCTTTGCGACGGAGATAACGACTGTGGCGACAACTCCGATGAAGACCCTCTACATTGCGCGCAAAGGACATGCCCACAGAACAGCTTCCGTTGCCCCAACCACCGATGTATCCCTGCAACTTGGTACTGCGACGGCGACGATGAGTTGTGGCGATGGAGCTGACGAACCTCCAGAATATTGTCGTTCTGAAGGACGAAC